>NC_039264.1:9469019-9591131 GCF_003368295.1 Carassius auratus | reverse complement strand
ACGCCTTCTTGGCTTCTCATTGGCCAGCCGCTGCCTTTCGCTCCAGGCTCTCGCGGGGCTGCTGTGCGAAGATGGCGGCCGAACTGGTAGAAGCGATGGTGAGTAGATGAGATTTGTAAAAATAGTGAAAGTAAAAGGGACCAGGCGAGTCAGACGCGGTGCTAATTAAAACAACTTGAGTTCAGTTACATACTGTTGTATTCTGTGCTCATTCAGGATAAGTGGCAGTCTGTAAAAGTGTGTTGGCAATTTGTCTGTGTGTATATGTGAATGGTAGGGTCTCAAAATCCTGTGAGCTGTCTATGTATCCAACATATTTGGCGCGTTCTAACGTTAAATTCGAATTTCTGAACGTTCTGAATGTACATTTTGGTGTCCAAAACGCAGTTTGGCTAGACAGCCCACCAGGCTTTGAGACCAAATCTAGGGTGTCTGTGTGTATGTGCGCGCGCGCGAGGGCGCACTGCCTGTGGAAATTAATGATTAGTCTGCACAATGCAAAATAACAAAACTCGCTCTCTCTTTTCAAATCCCAAGTGCATTTCTTCCATGTAGCTGTTAAAATAAACTCAATCCCACACTTTCCAGTGCTGTAAGTTAATGTTAAGCTATATATCCACATGCACAATTGAAGCATGTGGGTTGCTAGAAAAGATAAATCATTTTCGTTTGCGCAATATCGTTTTATTACTGAACACCGGCATGTACTCGCATCCATGATGATATTCATTACTACAGCATGTTTATGAGTGTGCTCTGACTCTCTTACTCTCTTATTTTAGCTGTTTTGCTGAACTGATTCCTGTGTAGTGTTTATATGGACAGTGTCACTCGCCTGCATGGGTTCAGTCATGGTGAACTAGAGATTGAGCTCATTTAGAAGCTTGAGGATTGGATTGCCATTGCATTTGGAAAGTCAAAGCAATATAAACAACTTTGTAAAAGTATTCAGGATTTTTAGTAGTTTTTAAATTTGAGTGGATTCTGTCACTTGAAGCAACTTTATGTACACATACTATAGAGAAGACGAATATTTGTTGCGGAAGTTATGTACAATAAACATTTTAATTGGAATTTATGGCTGTTAGTGCGTCTATTTAGACTGAATAATCGCATACACCAGTGGGACAGTGCTTTTGTGTTTTTTGAGGTGTTGTAATTTGAAAAGACTAATGGCCAACCAAGAAGATTCCAACCAACTAATAAGACATTCAACTACAACCCCCACCCCAACCCTTTGATTGATAACCCAGATATTGAACTCCAATTCCTTTTCCCGTTTCTCATTCCCTTGGGTTGTTTTGTCTCTTCAGAACATGGTGAAGAGTTTCCGGGTGTCTGATCTGCAGACGCTGCTGGCCTCAATGGGCCGCAGTAAAAGCGGATTGAAGCAGGACTTAGTGGGAAGAGCTCTTAGGCTTGTGCAGACCGAATACAGTCCGGAGCTGCTAAAGAACGTTCGACCAGCTCTACGAGACGCGCTTCCCCAAATCCTCGGCCTGGCTGGCGGCCCGGCGGCCTGAGTCCGTGCCCGTAAACTACCCTGCCCTTAACTCCTCGCCCAGAGGCACGGCCCAGGGCACAGACTACCTCAACAACATCCCCAAGCCAGTGCCGCCTCCTGCAGCAGAAGTCAAATTGGTGCCGCTGCCATTCTACCACAACCTAGAAACACTGCTGCCACCCACAGAACTGAGTGAGTCGCATTAGCATAAATCAATAATAGCTCAATTATAATAGGTGTTTCTAGCCGATGAGAAGGAAATCCCATGAGCTAATTCTGTTTTTGCCACTCTTTGCAGTCGCTCAGAACAGCGAGAAGCTGCAAGAGAGTCATTGCGTGTTTGAGTTGACACAAAGTCAAGTGGAACAGATCCGGAACTCCAGGTATGAAATGTACCAAGTCATCGTGCTAATTGGTGGATTTATTTAGCAGTCAATCGATGGGCGATAATAAGAATGCTGATGTTTAGGAAATCAGGGTGTATTGTTAATATATACGTAATGTAATTTAATGACAGATAATGAGCAGGCCTGTGTGGATGATGAGTGTGCAGAACAGATGTTCACAGATGCCCAACATTCACGTTTCAAACATGGCCTCACTTTTTCTTTCGTTTATTATTTTGGCTACGCTTATTTATAATGAAACGTAACTTAAGTATGAGGTTTTTAAAAATAGATATACAACTTTAAATAAAAAAAAGGAAATATTTATACTTGTATATTCTTTGCAAGAAAAGGTCTATTTTTTAATTAGCATTAACAACTTGAAATGATACAGCTGTAAAGTCAAATATTTATGCTAGAAGTTCCAGTAAGAATATATATATTTTTTTTAAATTCACGATTATTCCATTTGAGACAATCCCACAGTTTTTTAAATATACCATTATTATTTATTGGCAATTACTTATCTCAAAATATCCAAATATCAGTCAATGAGTCTACCTGCCTTTTTTTTTTTTTTTTTTATACAAAAGAATATAAAGCATCTTTAATTGTATTTATTGTACCTATTCATGCACAGTGAACTTCGCCCAGGAATGAAATCAGTTCAAGTGGTTCTCAGGTACGTCATTTCAGCTAAATCATGTCTGTACATCACGTTTTGGTGTCGAGATGCATTTATTGCATGCTAACATGTCCTGTTCTTCTCCTAGAATCTGCTACACAGACTCTATCGGCGTTCAGGAGGACCAGTATCCTCCCAATATTGCTGTGAAAGTGAATCAGTCCTACTGTCATGTACCGGTAAGTGTTGTGAATTAGATTAGGCTGAAAGAACAGGGAGTGTGGTGGTTTCACCACTCCGGATGATCGTAAATCGCTTTATATAAACAAAACATTTAAGCATTTTCTCAGCATCACATAAGCAGTAGACCAGCATTATTTCAAAAATTAGAATTAACTTTAGAAATGCGTCTGTTGTGGGTTAAATGTTTTTTTTTTTTTTTAAATGTTGTAAATTATGAATTTGATTGTTTATATTTCTTCTTTTTGTTCAGGGTTACTATCCCTCCAATAACCGGGTGTTGAGCCACGTCGGCCCTGTCGACCCGTCAACATCACGCCATGGTTACACCTCTCCACTGCCACTAACAGAGTCACCATCACATGGGGCAACTTTGGAAAGGTACAGACACTTCATACAAAGAGCTATCGGTATTGATGACTGAACACGTTAGATGAAGTTGAGTGTGTTGTTGCTCACCGCTGTGTTTTGGATGCAGCGTTACTCGGTGGCTGTGTACCTGGTGAGGGTGTCACATCTGGAGAGCTCTTCAACCAGCTGAAGCATTGCTCAGTCGAGAGCGCCGATCGTTGTCGCGAACGCAGTGAGTTTCTCATCTTGACCAAACATTACATGATCAGTGGTTACACTTGAAACCTTGTAAGTGAAACAAACAAACAAACAAACAAAAAGTTGAAATCATTTGCATATGTTTTTTTTTTTTAGCATTTTCAGGCTTTAAATAAAATTATTAATTAACAAAAGAAGTGGTATACTGTAATAGTTCCTTGCTTTCACCATCTTCAATTATTAATGTTTTTCATAAAGGAACCTTTAAACCATTTGCTATATGGCAGTTTAAATTTCCTGCTAAAGAGTCAGGTTATATATAAACACTAAACCCTATTTATTTGAATAATGCATTCAAAACTGTGGGATCAGCATGGTGTTTTTTTTTTAGTTTTTTTAAAAAAAGAAATTACTACTTTTGTTCTGTTGTTGTGCACTTTCTGCACAAAAAACAAACATAGAATAGTTTTTAGCATAGATGATATAAAATGTTAAAGCAGCAAATCAGCATATTAGAATGATTTCTGAAGGATAATGTTAAACTGAAGACTGGAGTAATGATGCTGAAAAATCAGGAATACAGAAATAAATAACATTACAACAAAATATATTAAAATTGAAAACTTCACATTTTATTTAAATATTTTGCAATATTTATTTTTAATTGTATGAATATGAATATGAAGAGGTTTTGCAAACATGTAACTGTATATATACATTTTCATGAATCATGTATCATGTTTTTATTGTTTTGTTAGCTGTATTTTTTTTAGTTCTTTTTTTAATCAAAACAAGTCAACTGCGGTTTGATATTAATTTGAATGCAGGATAAAAAAACATGATTATTGAACATGAATGCTTCATATACACTTGGCATAACATTTATATTGAAACATTTTTATTTGTATGTACACAGTTCAAGACAAGTTACGCTTTGATCCTGAAAGTGAGATTGCTACTACAGGACTGCGAGTGTCCCTCATCTGTCCTGTAAGTGTCCTGTTGTCCTTAGCTGCTCTTTCACCAAAATAACCTGGAACAATTTGTCCCAGGGACTCCACCCCTCCTAACCTAGACCTGTTACAGTCTTTGTTTCCACCGCAGTCTAAAATACTGAAAAGACTAGGCAAATAGTCTGGTGACGTAGGTCTCAATAACCAAGTATGCAAATTTCTGACTTGTATCCTCGGGCTGAGGTAAGTCTGGTAATTCTGCAAACAGCAGCGTAGGCTACTTAATTACATCAGTCAACTCGCCTTGGCTACTGCAATTTTCCTCATTGTATTTACAGTAAGATGAAATGTAAAGTGGCGTTTTTGCTAAGGTCGCCACTTGCAACCTGGGGTCTCATTTCTAAACGTTGCGTATGCACAAAATAGGCATAGAAATTGGGTACGCAATTTTTTTACGCACACAATTGGGATTTATAAAAAATAAACTCAGCGTAAATATGTACACACTGAACAGACATTATAAACCATGCGTACAAACTCTTTCATGGAGTGAGAAAATTAATGAAGTAAAAATGACTTTAAACTCTGTTTTCATGTCGATATACACATTTAAATTAAATACTCCACTCACATTAAAAGAGATTAACACTGAAATTACATAATTTTACTAACAACATAATTGCATAATTTCACTAACAATAAACAATTTTCCTGTGAGATGTAATTTTTTGTTAAAGCGAGGAATGCTATAGGTGTACAATAATTAATCTTTAAACTAAAGTATAGATCACATATAATAGGAAATATTTTAGCGAGAACAATGATCGATGATGCGCACTTACTTTGATATTATGACGGACACTGTTGGATTACTGTACAACCACAGCTGCACGGAGGTATTCATGTCGTGTAAAGTCATCTCTACAGTATTATGAAAAATTCCACTATATTTGAAGGACAGAAGGAGAAAGGAGAAAACGGTAAGATTTGCATGCTTCCTTTTTTACAATACTTTGTCCGTGATGCGCCAAATCAGACAATACACTGCAATAAATATGCCTTTATCTGTTTCCACTAAAATAGCTAAAATATGTTTATCTTATCAGCAAAACTGCATACATTTAAAATAATCTAAATTCTATTGGCCAGTGTAAAAGAATGAGATCTAAAATATCTGAGAACTATTTGAAACTGTCTTTGTGTTAAACATGGTGTCACATGCATGGGAATTCGCATGGAAATGATATGCAGAGGTTATGCATAGTAAAACAAGGCGTTGTAAGCTCCATATATGGTGATTTCGGGGAGGAGATGAGGCGGAAATGAACGTACGCACAATCTTCCCCTGATTGGGATTTATATAGAGATTTTTGCGCAGGTTCTGGCATGCGCATGGTTTAATAAATCGGAAAACTTTTGGGCGTGCGCAAAATCTAGCTGTTGTGCCAACGTAAAATTTTAGGATGTAATCTATGGAGAGTTTTATAAATGAGACCCCAGGCCTATATATTTACATGTTATAACTTAAAATTAGCATGTAATGCCTTTTTTCCTTATTGTTTTGCGATCACACCATTTGCTATGTTCACGTATTAAACCAAAACAATGCTCATCAAAGTTTTAAAGGAAAAACAGTCCTCCTCTCTGATAAACCTCATCAGTTTAGCAGCGCGCAAGAGAACGAAATGACGTAAGAAGTGAACAGAAAAGCAGCGTCTATACTTGAACAAACTACAACAGATAAAGCTGTCCACTGTGTGGATATTGGCAATATCGTTAACAATTCTCGTTTCTAATCATAATATGGCTTCTTATCAAGATCTTAGGTCTTTGCTGTGTTCTGTTAATACGTAGACTTCATTATTTGAAGTGCACTTGCCGTCCAGTAATCACAAAAAGCTTTGTTTTCAATAAACAAAGTATCTGCTTTAAAATGATTCAAAATTAATTGAAATGCAAACAATAAATACATTTTTTTTGCCGCTATTTAATGCGGCAGGCACGAACGCTTTAGCTTCTCAGTTCAAGCGTCAAGTAACCCGTTGAATCCTTCTCTTTACTACTAGAGTACATCAAAATGTAGGCTATTTTGTAAGAGAGCCTACAGTACAAATGACTGAAATGTCTCCTGTAAAAGCTAATTCGGTGTTTCAAACTGAGGAAAAATGGAAAGCTTGTAAACCTAATATACATTTACCTCAGAATTACCATTCGGTGTCCATAAGCTCATCAGTCAGCTAGAAAAATAACTATAAAGAGGAGCATTTTGCTATGTTTATGCGTTTGCATTTGAATTTTTTTTTACTTAAAAGTGTGAAAGACATACACTCTTAAAAATAAAGGTGCTTAAAATGTTCTTCACAGAACCATTTTTGGTTCCACAAAGAACCATTCAGTTCTTTAAAAAAAAACATCTCTTTCTCAACTTTTTATAATCTGAAGAACGTTCTTTCGCCACAAAGAAACTTTTGTGTAACGTATTTGGACGAAAAGTACATCTTAACAAACACTTGACAACCCACACTGGAGAATGTGGTTCTTGATGTTAAAGGTTCTTTATGAAACCATTTAGGAAAAAAATTTCCGAACCTTTGAAAAAGTACGATCTCGCCAGCAGGGAATCTCTGAGGGGAAAATCTTTAACCGGAACTTTATTTAGATCCTGGGTCCTGCGGTGGAAACATACAGAGTACCGGCCCAAAGTCCCTAGTTCCTGGGGAATATTCGTGCGGTGGAAACGGGGCTTTTTATGTGGAATGAGATTTGGATCTAATTCGTGTCTTTTCAATGCAGCTGGTAAAGATGAGACTTGGAGTGCCATGTCGAGTGCTCACCTGCGCCCACCTGCAGTGTTTCGACGCTGTCTTCTTTCTGCAAATGAACGAAAAGAAACCCACATGGACCTGCCCTGTTTGCGACAAACCTGCGCCCTTTGAGCTTCTAACTATTGATGGGTAAGGCACCGTTACTCGGATCCCTTGTTTCTAACAGACTCTGGAATTAAAACTCACCAAATGTGACTCATTTCAGGTTGCTGTCTGAGATCCTTAAAGAGACGCCGGAAGATGTGGAGGAGATCGAGTATTTGACTGATGGCTCATGGAGGCCAATCAGGGACGACAAAGAGAAGGAAAGAGAGCGGGAAAACAGCCGCACACCTGACTATCCTGTGGTGGATATATGTAAGAAAGTTTTCTTCCTTTTGAAATATGACCCTGGACCACAAAACCAGTCATAAGGGTCCATTTTCTTGAAATGTAGATTTATATATGATCTGAAAGCTTAATTAATAAGCTTTCCATTGGTGTATGGTTCTTTATGAGAATATTTAGCCAAGATACTAAGGGAACTATTTGCAAAACTACGTATTGAGAAAATTGCTTTTAAAGCTGCCCAAATGAAGTCCTTAGAAATGTGTATTACTAATCAAAAATTAATTTTTAAGATATTTATGGTAGGAAATTTACAAAATATGAAAGTTATAATTTTGACCCATCCAGGTTATTTTTGGCTATTGCTACAAATATAACCATGCTTTACATTTATGCATTTAGCAGATGCTTTTATCCAAAAAGCAACTTACAGTGCATTCAGGCTATACATTTTTTTTTTTTACCAGTATGAAATGCATACTATATTACTGGTTTTGTGGTCCAGGGTCACAAATTACATTTCAGCACATTTAGCTTGCATAATATTGTATATTTTTAAGTACTTCATGAGAAATAACGGTCCTTAACTTTCATCCAAGGTGTTCCTGAGGCAAACGGCCACTCCCCAGCACACAGCGGCACAAACCAGACTGGCAAGCTTGGATCAGGTGGTGCGTCGGCAGGAAACGGCAGCACCAGCGCCGGGTCGGGAGGCGGAGTTGTGGTGGATCTGACTCTGGATGACTCATCAGATGAAGAAGGAGGGGGCGGAGCTGAGGACAGCGAGGACACAGATGACAGCCAGGACAGCCCCGCCCCTAAACGGGGCAGATATGATTATGACAAAGACCTGGTCACCGCATACTGAGGCCGGCAGGACAATAAGACTTGTTGGGGGGGTGGGATGTAGATGGGATCTGAGCCTTGGAAAGTCAAGAGACGTGTCCCTATGTCCTCTCCCAAATGCAAACACACTCATGCACGCACACAGACATGCACATTCATGCGCTGCTGACCTCTGGAGCAGTCGGGCATCACATTGACAAGCTCGTAGATGCCCTGCAAAGCCATTCCCAATCATTCATTGCATCTTAATACTGTATTCTCCCTTTAAAGACCATGGAAGAGTAACACCACCTTCAGTTCTACTCCTATCATCATCTACTTCCTCTCCACTTTGTGTTCTGACAGGTTTAACCATCCTGGGCATTTAAGATCTTGCCAGTTTTAGTTTTATACGGAGCTGTTCAGGCCTTCAAAACATTGTGAGACAAGTCACAGTATCTCAAAAACCTTAATTCCTTCGGGCTGAGATCATCCAACCATTTGCAACCTGTTTAGAGGCGTTTTCTGTTAGTCCTCCACATAGGATGTTTATGTTAGGTGTTCGTTTTAATGATTTGGAGACATTACTGATGAAATTTCCAACTCAAATATATATATTTTTTTTTGTCCATAGAAGTTGACAAGCTACCTCAGTCTAACAGCGAACTTGACCAGAGGTTTTTTTTTAGTTTTTTTTTCTTTTCAATCCCTCTTTGTTTTTCATGTGCAGCAACACTGGAGAGGCCTCATGCATTGCTCTTTATTTTGTGCTTGCCCATTTAGGCATCATATTAAAAACTGTTCTGACTCGAGCAAAGAGTTTCTGTTCAAGTCTGTCGGTCAGCTAGTGTATACTGACTGAATATAGGGCGCTAATCAACACTCAGTACACAAACAGAACACAAACAAAGCGAGTAAATAGTGTACGAATGTGTTATTTATGATCATTTCATGGAAAATTGCTGTCTGTACAAGGCTGCTGGAGTCATGATTACTCAAAGGCAGAGCGATAAATTAGTTGGATGAGAGGACAAAGTGTTGTTTTAGGTTTCTTTTAGACACGACTGTAGTGAATGATTAGGTTTATCAAGCAGGGGAGCTGACGTTGTTGGCAAAATAGCTAAAATTGATTTGCCTGAACCTTTTTTTATTTATTTTATTTTTATTTTTTTCCTCACTTTACAATTACCATTTTTCTTCCTGAGTTTAGATGAATGGCTGATTTGTTTGAGCCCATTGTCTGGAGGATGTTTGTGTTCATTTCAGCCGGTCAAGTTTGTTTTGTGGACTCCACAGCAGGCGCAGACTTGACATGCTCTTTAATTTGTCGTCAGAACATGTATTTATTGATTTAACAGTTTTTGCCTCTTATTTGAATTAAGTTTGGTGTTTTTGTGCTTTTAATGAGGCGTTTCGCAGCAATCACTCGTGTTTCCAGCGTGTTGCTTTGTGATGGTAGATAACGCTGTGTCCTCTCACTGTCGTACGTGCACATTCAGCCATTTCCAACAGTCCCAACACAAGGGGGCTTAGTCAGGACTATGCAGACTTGACCTAAACCTCGGAAGAACTAAACTCCCGCTAAACGACCAAACACAAAAAGACACCTACAGACGGCTGATCTTGAGGAGGACTCAGGGATGACGCGTTCTACTTTTTCTTCTCGGTCAAACTTGACACTCGAACCAGGTTCCAGCATCGTGTACAATATTACCTTCACCGTCAGGTCGCATAGGGCAGTCTAGGTTTCTGGTCTGGAAATTAAGATGTACTATTCAAGGCATATGAATATTGCTGTATATAGCATATTTTGGTGTCCTTCTAAGGTTTCAGAGAAAATCCTTGTATTAAGCTTACTAGTGGTCGTTTAAAAAAAAAAATTCTTCATACTTTTTTCAAGTAATCCTGAATTCTGACTTGAATACTCAGTACTGTATCCTATCTGTGGTTGGGAATTTCTCAAAATAATAATGCCACCATGAAGGGTTAAATTACTTGTGATTTGTCTTCCATCTTCTCTTCATGATAGCCCAATTATTTTTTGTTTCCCCCTTTGTTTCTTTATAATTCTAACGCGTAAACAGTGCTGCAGTTGACCGTTTCGGCTAATAAGCCCTTAAAGTAGTATGTTCCCCTTAAACTTGACCACACTTTCGTGATTTTTCACATTAAAGGTAAGAAACTTCTTAAATAGACTTCCGTCTTTAGAAGCCTAGAACGATCTATTAGATGTGGATGAAATGTACATTTGCTTACAATGAGAAGATAAATGGATGGTGATCGATGACGATGTATTACCAGCTCAGAGATGAAGCCAGGAGAGGCTGAAGAGGGTTTTTTTTTTTTTTGGAATGGAGGCATCCCGTCTTATTACAGTGCTTAAGACAGCATGGGCAATGGCTTGCAGTTCTTGATGTAAATGTTTTGTTTGTGTCTTTTATATGTTCATATTAAAAGCCAATAAAAAAATAATAATATTTTATCAAGTTTTGAATTGCCTCCAGTTGCTCCAGTGTGTGGGCACAGATTCATTGTTATTGGCTGCTCTCAACCCTTCCTGAGGAAAATGTAAATCTGTGACCTAAAGTGGGATTTCAACAGGAGCGAATCAGTTGTCCCTGTCTGAACTGTACAAGCTCTAAAACTTGTCAATTATTGTGTGCAATTAAACTGATTTAAAATAAACGTCTTTCCAGTGATCTTTAAATCTTGGATTCAACGCCATTGATTACTTAAAGAATATTTTTAACACGTAACGTTATTCCTTAGAAATGTACAATAACATTCCCCCCCCAGGACACCATCATTACGACAGTTAACTTTACTACAATAAAACAGTTTATAAGTACATAAGTATTGATGATTTAATTTGATACCAACCACATTAGAGGTATTTGCATGGGGTATAAATAAACGTCAAAGACGGTAAAAGATTATAACTAAGTTAAATTATCTCATGTAATATATTTTACTGTATGGTCTCCTGACAAGTTATTTGTCAACTGCACAGTTTACCAGGGTTAACTAACAAAGCTCAGACTGCAGAACATTAGTAGTAAGTGTCATATTACAATAAATATGACATGAGGTGCTAAAATATTTCAGAAAATTGTATTCTTACGTTTTTTGACGACAACTTTCCTTGTGACGGGTCTTTAAAAGTGACTGTTACTAGTTCACCGCTAGATGTCGTTAATATTTAAATCATCACTCGTCCTTGTGGCCAAAGCTCGCGATAAATCGAGAGTTCTGAGAACGACAGTTCTCGCGAGAGCTTGGGAACGCTTCCTCTTGGTTGGATAGCGGCTTCCTGGCCGGACTTTTTTTTTCTCTTCCCCTCCTCTTTTTTTTTGTCTTGGGGGATATTTCAACTTGTGTTTTTGCGGGTCCTCTGGGGCCAGACAATTTTAGACAGCATTTCGCGGTGGGTCCCGTGGCTGCGAACGACAGGCCTGACTTGTCTTTAGCCGCGCTCTCGAGTCAGAGGCCGCCTCGAAGAGACACTCCAGCAATGAACGCACTGAAATAAACCGCTTTTCTTTGCAATTTTGCGCCTATGGCACTCGCTCTTTCCACTTGACACCTAAATATTATTCGGTACGGCTTCTAGAGACATGAAAGGGTGTTGAAATCAGTGTCTTACGAATCGCAGAAACTTCTACAGACACGACTGATAAGGGTTGGTGTAGCAATTGTGAAGGATTGAATGTCAGCAGAGTCCACCTGCTTGAAAATATCTTTGAAATAGATAACGGGCAACTATGGCACCAAAAAGAAGACCAGTCCCCTTGATCATAACCCCTACAGGAGAAGGGCAGTCAACCAACATAGATGCAGCGTCCGAGTAAGTATATAGTTTGTCATATCTGACACTTTTTGGTTTGCTTTCCTGCATACTTACTGTTTTTCCTGTGTTCAGGGCCAACCTGGAGGCCTTGCAGAGGAAGTTAGGGGAGCTGGACTTGGATGAACAGCAGAGGAAGCGGCTTGAGGCTTTCCTCACCCAGAAAGCCAAAGTGGGCGAGCTCAAAGACGAAGATTTTGACCCCATATGTGAACTTGGCGCAGGTAACGGTGGGGTGGTCCACAAAGTCCGTCACAGACCCTCAAGATTTGTCATGGCCAGGAAGGTAAGCGATCAACAGACTGATGCACATGCACCTGCACCTGTTCAGAGGCTGATCTTTCTGTGTTTTCTTCAGCTTATTCATCTGGAAATCAAACCGGCCATCAGGAACCAGATCATACGAGAGCTGCAGGTCCTGCATGAGTGTAATTCGCCATACATTGTTGGGTTTTACGGTGCCTTTTACAGCGATGGAGAAATCAGCATCTGTATGGAGCACATGGTGGGACAAGTGTGGTTGTTTAGTATGAGCTCATTGCAGAAGTGTTACAGGACACTGACATGTATTTGTCCGCAGGATGGAGGGTCTTTGGATCAAGTGCTGAAGGAAGCCAGGAGAATCCCTGAAGAGATTTTGGGCAAAGTTAGCATAGCCGTAAGTATTACCAGTCTCTTTTGCTGTATCTTTGTGTCAAATAATGCTTTTTAGATGTTGATGACAAATGGACCATATTGATTTAAATGTAAGTGCGCTTCTGCTTGTTGAAGGTTGTGATGTGTGTGTTGACACTCAAACTCTTCTGTTTTTGGCAGATATCTTTGTTCAAAGTGTGTATGGTGTGCATTTAATTATTAAATATGTTCTCCAAATTTGCTGCTTTGAAAATAATTTCTGGTACCATTACTGTTCAAATCAAATCTGATGTGAACAATATTCTTATGCATGATCCCTTATTTCCAGATTTGTTGAATATTTGTTAGTTTCTCTTCACCAATTTTACTATAAAGTTATTTCATAAGACCAACTAGTCATTCACACTAGTTTGTGTACTATCTCTAATACTATCACCCAGCCATGTTGACTCTAATTGTTAGATTTCTAAAGTATTTCTCTTTTTTTTTTATGATAGATAAAAATAATTAATGCCATATTTTGTTCTGTCAGTCTATATTAGATATATTTTGCCTGATTTTTGTATATTTAATTGTGCATGTTCGCCCCCATAGTTTTATATTTATCTTTGCCATCTTCTGTGGCTCATTAAGAATGAATTATAATTTTTTTTTGTAAAACTGTTACCTAATAATATATATTTTTTAATACTGTATATTACAATGTTGTGATGTTTAATTCGTTTTAAGCATTTAAAATGATTTTTCTTGTGTGTGTGTTTTGTCTCACTTCAACAAAAAAGATAGCATTTTAATACCGTCCATTTATTGGTTATCAGCCATGACATGGAAATGACTACCATCTTATCAGTATCAGGGAGAATTTTAATATTGGCGAGTCCCTAGAATATAGTTTAACTCCACCAACTTCTTGTTTTTAGCGTCTGGTTAATTACAATAATTGTGTTTTATAATATTTTTAATACTTAATGTGAAGAAATCGTGCGTATACATGTGAATTGCACTTGTAAAAAGATTGGGTTATTGTGAAACAGTTGTAGGAATGAAAAGAGGGCAACCTGCTTTTCTTCTTGTCTAAAAGCAGAATAAAAAAAAAGGTACATAACATCTATCTTAACATGTCTGGCACTAGTACGCACAAACCGCAATATAATAAAGCTGTGACACACCCACAGATGTGCAAACTACCTTTTAAGTCAGAGTCACCAAATCATGCACATTTTTCAACACCCATTTAGCCTTATTCTTCCAAATGGATAGGGTTAAACTTCTCTTTCTCATCTGATCAAGACGAAACGCAAACACTTCAACACAAAGTCTAAACAAAGGTTTAGCGATCTGTTTGTGTGTCCATACTGTTTATTGCACATTTGAGCGAATGCATCTCAACTTTCGGTGATCACAAAGCAGAAGTCGTTTTGTAAAAGACCAGACTATGTAACACGTTCTGTAAATTTAGGAAGTTAGATACCACATTGAACGTTGAGAGAGAAAACCTGTTGATGACATCTATAATTCTCTTTCTACAGGTACTGCGAGGTCTGGCATATCTTCGGGAGAAACACCAAATAATGCACCGAGGTACACACAGAGCAACATTCCAAACTAATATCTTAGAAAATGTACGTGTGCATACACGCGCTGGATGGCAGCAGGAAGTAGCCCCCTAATGCAGCTATTGAAATTGCATAAGACGCTTTAAAATGATTATTATAGAGAGATTATGCCCCACTTTTTCAAAAGTATTGACTGAAACTCTAACCAGAGACCTTTATACAACCCGAGATTATATGGAGCAAAGATATTACAAAAGTTGGTATTATTCCAATGCTAAACGTCAGTCTTCTACAATTAAACGTAAATTAAAAAAAAAACTACATTGACTTTTTATACATTTATTTTTAGAAGTTGACCAAAAGTTACCATACAAATACCTTAATTGTCTCCAAGTGTGGCACAACCAATATTTGAGCAATAACACTATGTCTGAAAATGCAAAGCATCAGATTCTCTGTCAGGCTGTATGAGGGTCTGAAGGAGCCACACTGGGTTTGAAGGGTTAGACGGGGAGGGTCAAGCCTATAGTTGTGCTGTTGTGGCAGGGAGTGCTTGCCTGCTTGCGAGGAGCTGTCGAGGAGCCCAGCCGGTAATTACAGCCTCTCGGATGTGATTACATGGCAGCCGCACCCTGCAACCCCCACCCTTCTTTTTCCTCTCCCACTCTCACCCCTCTGTCCACTCCCAGTGGGTGTTAGGGCTGAAGGAGGGCCCGTCATGTGTGGAATCGTTGCATGTCTGCACTGTTATTTGCTCCTCTTGCCCTGTGTTTAAGATGATGGAGGTGGAAAGTGGCTTGCATGTCTGTCCTTTCTGCTGCGACGGTGTTGTCGGAGCTAGCTTTGCAGTATGTAGAGCATCTTGCGAAATTTTTTTGCTGGGCGTGCTGGAGAAAGGGCATTCAAATGGGGATGGAAAGCCAGGTGGTGCCGCTGGGATTTGGACCCCGGCCCTTCATCTTACATGGTCTCTCTCTGTCTGGTCCCTACAGACGTTAAGCCCTCCAACATTCTGGTGAACTCGCGTGGCGAGATCAAACTGTGCGACTTTGGCGTGAGTGGCCAGCTCATCGACTCCATGGCCAACTCCTTCGTTGGAACACGGTCGTACATGTCGGTGAGTCACCCGCCCACTTCCCTCCCCAACCCCCAGTCCTTCTTGTTCCAAGCACTGTGCCGGTGCCCAGGATTCTTCCGTGTGGAGAGGAGGAAGTCGCTGCCAGGTTTTAGCCCACTCCTCTTGGCCACCTGCAGGGTGCTGCGCCCCACCCTTGTAGAGCTTTGACTTGCTCTCTGCTCTCTGCCTTGACAGCCGGAGAGACTCCAGGGCACACACTATTCAGTTCAGTCGGATGTGTGGAGCATGGGCCTATCACTGGTTGAGCTGGCTATTGGACGCTTCCCCATCCCCCCTCCTGATGCCAAGGAACTGGAGGCCATATTTGGCCGGCCAGTGTTGGACACAGGTGGGGCAGAAGGCCACAGCATGTCCCCAAGACCAAGGCCTCCAGGACGACCGGGTAGCGGTAAGACCTTTTTTAATTTCCCCAAACATTGGCATTGGTTTAATGCGCATTCGATCTTCTCCAATGTCTGCAAAATATGCGTGTTTTAGTGGAGCCTTGCTAATTGTTTTCCCTCAGGACACGGAATGGACAGCAGGCCAGCCATGGCTATATTTGAGCTACTGGACTACATTGTCAATGAGGTCAGAGAATTTGCTTAGCGTGCAACTTACTTCCTTTGTGCTTATTTTTGACTTTTATAGTATTTTTATGTAGCGGTTTCACTTTAACATCACCCCTTTTTCTGCTCTCCACCTGTCTCTACATCTGCAGCCACCACCCAAGCTGCCCCATGGCGTCTTCACCACTGACTTTGAGGATTTTGTGAAGAAATGGTGAGCTCCTGTGTGTTATTGTTGGTATTTTCACAAAATCTTCAAAATGATATCCGAGCTATGTCAGATTTGGACCTCGATAAAAGGGCCGTAGTACAGGGATATCCATTCCAGCTCCTGGAGGCCCAAACATGCATGCCTGGATGTTTCTAGTAATTCTGACGACCTCACTTAGCTGTTTCAGGTGTGTTTAATTAGGATTGGATCTAAACCCTTGCTAAGATAGTGGACCTCCAGGAGCAGGATTGGGCACCTCTAGTGTAGTACAGTTTGGGGAATGCAGGTTTGAATCTGGACTGAATTGTTCCCAATCTCACACAAACTTCCTCTGCTCATTTCTTGTAAATCTCCACAGATTGCATTTAAATGTACTTTAAAGGTTCAGTCAGACTAGCTTGTCCTTTTAAAACGTCATGCAAACAATTTATTCTGATTGAAATCTACCAGTTCGGTGTTTGCAAAGTCGGACCAACTGAGCTAGATGTGTGTGTGTGTGTAATATATATATATATACTTACTGTCCTGTCCAATGCAATGCCTCCCTCTAGATTTCTGAGCTGTTTTATTAAATTTGGAATTTTATTTTGTCTTACTGATGTTTTTTTTCTGTTTTCCACAGCCTCATGAAGAACCCTGCTGACAGAGCTGACCTGAAGATGCTAATGGTATGTAAAATCCCCTGTATAGTTACAATTATATTAAATTAAAATTTGAGTTATGCCAACATCTAGTGCAGTGTTTCCCAACCACTGTGCTGCGTGGAAAATGATCAAAAACGCCCATATCTCTATTATATTTTGTTATTATTTTAAATCAGTGCTATTGATCATTGTTTGTTTGTGGGTTTTACATCTATTCAACAATGAACAGCATTCAAAAGAGCTTGTGACTAAACCTCGTACTGCCATTGGATCCTCAAGTTGTCAGTCAAACCTCATAACCCCACCCTGCATACATTCAGAATAAAGTTGCAAAAAGCGCAGTTTGAAGACGGATGTCTACTTTGCAATGCAAGGGAAAATAAAGAACTGATGTTTGAATACGTACAGCATTTCCTCTACCCAAGAGTCATTGTCTATAAAGACTAATGCTTTTGTGTGTTTAAAGAGCAGAAAAGAGTCTTCGCATTTGCTGTCTAGTTATAGACAATATACTTTTGTAGGTTTTGAAATTTCCTGTGGTCATTTATCGTAAGATTTTGGCCAAATGTATTAAACAACAAGGGAAACTTAGTCCCCATATACAGTAGTTACATCAAACTTTATAATCGGCAAACTTATGAAAACGTGATTATTAATTTACTGCCTCAGATGCAGCTGTATTAATGGACAAAACTGATTTCTGCCATTCAGTCATCAAAAACCTTGTTAACTCCATTTGAGTATGATTTTCAGAAATTAAGTGCAAGTGTCTGATAATGTGTATATATATAAAAAAACAACTCTGATGCAATGTTTAATTTTTTTTAAAATTAAGCGTTTTATTTTTTTATAATGCTTAGTGGTGTGCCATGTTTCTTTTTTTCTTTTCTTTTTTACACATATCAGAACTGTATCGCTGCAGAAAACGGTTGGGAAACACTGATCTAGTGGAATAAAGTGGTAGGACTTAAAAAGATAGTTCACCTGAAAATGAAAATTCTGTTGATAATTACTCACCCTCATGCCATTACAAACTCGTAAGATCTTCTTTTATCTTCAAAACACAAACTAAGATATTTTAGAAGAAATCTGAAAGTTTTCTGACCCTTCATAGCAACACAACTGACATGTTCAAGGCCCAGAAAGACAGTAAGAACATCATTCAATTAAAATAGTCCATGTGACACCAGTGGTTCAACCCTAATTTTATGAAGCTACTAGAATACGTTTTGTGCACACGCATGAGTAGTGGTACTCTCATGAACACATTGTGGAGACTGACACGGAAGAGAGAAAATTGTTTAATAAAGTTATTTTTGCTTTCTTTGCACACAGACATTATTCTCATAGCTTCAAAACATCACGGTTGAACCTCTGTTACTTGGACTGTTTAACAATGTCCTTACTACTATTCTGGGCTTTACACGTGGTAATTACATTGTCTATGTAGGGTCAGAAAGCTCTCGGATTTCATCAGAAATATTTTTATTTGTGTTCTGAAGAAGAACAATGGTTTTACAGGTTTGGAACGACATGAAGGGATTAGTTAATTGCATAATTTTTATTTTGGGTGAACTATCGCTTTAAAGAGTGTGAGCTTTTTGTAGTAACAACACATCCAGTGTTCCAGTTTTTGGCCATGTTAGTACAGCAATTAGCTCTAGTTACAACTTGATTTTGAAATGTTTTCCCCATCGCACTGACAGTGCGTAGTACTGACGGAAGATATTCCTAGCAGGAATACCATGATGCATTGTAGAATATGATAAATTACAGAAATAATACTTATAGGGGTAAATTGATGTATACGTACTGAGAATCAAGGTAGGATGTATTGAAAATATAATTATGTTTAATTAAAAATAAGTAATAATACAATTAATTGATATTCATTTGCAGGGCCACACGTTCATCAAGCGGGCCGAGGTTGAGGAGGTGGATTTTGCTGGATGGATGTGTAAAATCATGGGCCTTCACCAGCCCAGCACACCCACTCATAGTGCTGAATGAACGCTGGCTCACAGCGTAGCCACCCATGCCATCCTCATCCTCCGCTCTACTTCTCTCCTTTTTGCTCTCACAGGCCTGTGTGCTTGTAAGCCTCCGACACACCGCTGTGCGCTCTTTTGCCGTTTTCTGCTTGCTCTTCTCTTCCACCGCGGTGCGTTCTGGGGCATTGTTTTATAAGAGCTTCTGGTGTTGGAACACAGTCATTTGAATGAATTTGGAGATAAGAGTCACTTAAGTGGAGTGGCTGTATTTTTAACAACCACATTATTCAAGAATGTCAAAATTGGTAAAGATCAGCTAGGTTTTGTTTCTATAACAGCTATTTCATTAGTCTCATGATGTTTTTGTTTACTTTTCATGGTTGGTTTATTAATTCATCATTGTGTTTTTTTTGTTTTTTATTTGCTAAAGCGCTATTCTTTGGCAGATAGTGTTACACTGTGTTAAAATTGATAGCTTGGTTCAAAGGCAAACATTTAATTTAGAATCAATTGCCGTTTGCATCAAAAAAAAAATGGTGGAATGGTGTTCTTAAATCTTGCTTAATTTTTCAACTTGAAATCATCTTCAGAAGGCTATATTTGGGAAGGATTATTGTTTAGAACTTATGCTTCAGTGTACTTTAATTTTTCAATGAAACCTAAAATTTCTTGCTTTGGATTTCAAGTTTGGAATACAACCAGGGTTGCATCTATCTTTACAGTGCTTTTACAATAGGCCCGATGAATTTAAACACATCAAAGTTATTTCAGCCAGGACCACAACAGGTACACTCATAGTCTGGTCTTCAGTGGTATATAAAGTGCAAAGTAACGTCTCAGGCCACCATGTACAGTGCTATGCAGATCATATGAACCTCAGCAGATATTGCTGTATTAGTAGGTCTTATAAATACACGGGTGTTACAGATGGGCATTGTGAAGTGTGGCTAAAGCCCACTTGTTCTAAAGAGCTTTTTTTTTTTCTTTCTCTAGTCATTTTCAGTAACATTAAAACTGTATTACACACTGGCATTCAGCTCCGACCAAATGAATGCATCGCCACACGTGTAGAAAATATATGTACAGTACAAATGGTACTGTTTTCAGTCTTAAAATAGCATTTTATTTTATTATAATTTTCTTTTGGGGGGGACTAGTTTAGTGAAGAGGATATAAGTCATTTTATTACCATATGGAATGTGTTGAATACAGTTCTAATATAAAAATAAAACTTATTTGTGAACGATTATTTGGCTGTAGTTGTTGTCAGTCTCAATGTTTTGGAAGATGTTTAATGATTTTATTTCAGTGTACTATAATGTAAATTGTTAATAAGAGTGACTATTTCATTACATAATTTGAAATATAAGGCATATATGAGAAATATAGATAGATATCTAGAAAAAAACATGTGATTTGCATTATAGCTGTTCCTTTCTGGTATATTTATGCATGGCTGTGATAACAAGCAGTACCGGAAAATGCATATTATAAAATGGTTTATTAATGATGTATAATGTATACTCTTTTTCTTTTAAGCTAAATAAAGTCAATGGTAATACAGGTAACATACGTTGTACATGTAAAATTGTCTAATGTATTGAAAACAAAACAAAAATGTAGATCACCATTTACCCATGCTTCAAGGCTGCTCGCCAGCAAGGGATGAGCTGTTACAAAACCAAGCTGCATAGAGATGTTTTATAAAATACTTTGGCATACATTTCTGAAAATGTGTGCAAAAATATGAATTTAGTAACTTGAAATGCACCTTTAAAGCTTCTTTTAATTACGAATAAGTTTTAAGTGTCCCAGTTATACTGCCCTCTATGTCTGGAGTACGTTAGTTCATCATGCTTGTCTCCTACTTAATACTTCAGCATTTAAGCACAACTCGATGTCATACGCAATTACGCTCCTCTGCGTCCACTCCCTGTTTTACGGGAGAGTCCTCAATTGTACAGTCACTCTCAGATAGGTCATATACTGCTCCTCCTGTTTTGAGAACTTTCAGTCCGGCAGCAGGTAAGCGGGCGAACGTCTCTCTTAAGTGCTGGAGGATAATCCATGTCTGTCCCGCTGGTCGACTGCACACATCGCTTCTCTCAGCATGATTTTGGTGAGTACGGAGAATCACAGTACATGTTTAGTGGGTTGGTTACTTATTTTTAATTAACAATTCGGTTGTTACATGTAAAGAAGGAAGACGTGTCAAAAAGGTGAAGCAGAAAGTGAATAGTGTCACTAATATCCGACAACCCCTTGAGTGTAGGGTACACTATGAGCTGTATTAGTTTTGAGACAGTGGAGGGTGTGTGTATATGTATTGCGGGGGGGACTGCTGGCAGACCCTGAGTGTCCTGGAATGTGCCATGGCTTGTTCTGGGGTGGGACTCCATGACCTCAGGCAATGGGATGGGTGGGTGCGACTGCATTCGTACACACTGAGGAGAAAAAAGGATGGTTAACTCTCATTATTTTCGCGCACACACGCACCCAAAGTACACGTGCAACTCCCCTGCAAACAATTTTGTACAAATACAGGCTGGTTTTACCAGCAAAATCCTTGTGAACTCCACTGTTGTGTTCATGTCATGAGTGATGGTGGTCACTATGGCATGATAACAACCTTTTACTGTATTCCCCAGAGAGTAGCAGAGGAGAACAGCATGGGGGCATGCTGTTTCTTTAAGAGAGAGGGAGAGCGAGAGAGAGAGAGAGAGAAAGGGAGGGACCTTTTTGCCCTCCAGAAACCAGGAAGGGAATTGAGTTGATCTGCTGGTGCTTGGTTAGCGCATACAGTGCTTTGAACAGCAGGGACAGCTAAGAGAGAGAGCGCCACAGAGGAGGAGAGAAGAGGAGGGAAGAGCTAACCCATAACAAGCACCACCACGGCCATCGCAGGTGAGCTTGTTTCCCCCTGTTTGTCCCCCGTGTCGTCTGCCCAGGGCCTATCGACTGAAGGGAGCAAGGCAGAGGAGGAAGGAATGAGGGAGGGGGACAGAGAGGAGAGAGAGAGAGAGTATGTGTGTGGGGGGTAGGAGGGGGCTTCAGTGCCAGTGAGGAATTATTCCTCTTTTTCTTTGGTCTTCCGAGTAACTGATTTGGTAGTCCTTCGGTTCACTGGTAATGCTTTAATAAACTTTTTTTTTTCCTGTTCTTACTGTTGGTAACTTTTTTTTGTTGTTGTTTTGGAGACAGCCCTTAAGGGGTGTGTTTGTCGGAGGTTAGATGAGGATAACATAGTAGGAAGGAACCTAAATATTTCCATAGGACCAAGGTACAGTGCTACGCACTGGGGTCCATTATTTTTAAAACATTTGTTGTCATTCATTAAGAAACAATCTCTGAGAACTTCTGCATGCACCTTTGGCTTTTTTTCTTTCAGTCTCAAATTCTACACTGTTTACTTTTATAATGGAACATTTTAGGTCAAAAAAAGTCTCATTTGGGTCAAGAATGCGGAATATGTCAGATGATGTAGGGTGACAATATACATTTACTGTTTTGAAGTTCTACAGAGTTGTGTTTGGATCCCTTTGCCTTTTTCATACGTACAGAGTTTGGCACTGGTTGTTGGCTGGTCTGTACTTTTAATACCTGGCATCCTGCTAGCAACACACGTTAGTGTATAATTCAGCTCTGAATGCTTACGTTGAAGCAAGCTCTTAGATGTGGGGGTGGCAAGAGCTAACAGTTTGGGATTTGTAGTTCTTAGCGGTGGCCTAGAAGCAGGTGAAGTCTTACTTAAGGACTGCGCTTCCCAGAGTGCCTTGCCCTTGGCCATACAGGAAAGGGAACAGCCGGTAGCCTATCCTAGTGGGGAGGTGTGGTGATTGAGGAGCCGGCAAGCCAATCGCAGAGGGGGAAGTGAAGCCAGAGCAGTGGGCTGAAAATAGAGTGGGGGAGTTAGTAGGTGTCTGCCTGTGTGGGATCAGGCAAGGGCTTGCCTGTGTAACTAGGGCCACTCGGAAGTTTCCTTTCTGCAGTTGCTCCAGACCAGAGCCCTGCCCAGGCACAGAGGCAGGCAGGCAAGCAGAGGGAGACTGAGCTGACCCACAGGGAAACAAAATTCTGGCCGGCCGGTAAGAGCTCCGAATGCACTCTCACTCTCTCTGGTGTCTGAAACAGGAAAGGCAAGCTAGAAGAGATATAATGGAATCTCATAAGGGGAAAGAGAGGGACTTGGCTTGAATAAGTTCAGAGCGCTTGACCCACTTGCAGATGGCATAGAGATGGAAAACGGAGGCCTGCTGTTTTAAGGTATGACTTGGTGAGCTTCTGTGCAGCTAGTCTTACTTTCCAAGTACTTTCTTAACTGAATTCTGTCTTTGTTGTGATTCTTATTTTTTCTGAGCTTACGATTAATTTAATTTTAGACACAAAAGGGTGTGTTTAACACTGGTGGACTCTGGTGGAATGGTTTCAAATAAAGTGGAATTCACATCAAAGATATCCTGCTCATTGAGACCTCTAAGAACCTTGGACTTTGGAAAGTTTTTCCTCTTCTCTAGGCAGATCCCTTGTAGGCTTCTCTGCCCCCTCATTCTTTTTATAGCTGTGCCATAATGCACATCAACATCTTGGTAAGGGTCTCTAACAGGCTCTTATGACTTGTCAAATAAAAAGACTGCATGTTTGTTCTGGACTCAAAGGCGTTGCAGGAAGCTGCAGTCTCTTTCTCTCTCTCTCTCTCTTTTTTTTTTTTATTCAAAGATGTATGCAGATCATTTCCAACCCATACTTGCTCGACTCGTTTTCACTAGTGCGGGTACAGGGAGGACGCAAGGGGTATTTTTATTCACAGATGACGCCCAGTGTCTGAATAATGCACAGACAAGGCTCCTTGTCTCACTGGGGTGAGGCCGATCTTTATTGTCTTTTGCTTGTTTAAGTGGCAAAGAGATTCTTACCCACCATAAACCAGTTAACCCTGTACGTAGTTAAATTACCTGACAGGGTCGTTTCAGGTCATCATTTATGACTGGTAAGGCATGTGTAAACTTCATTCTGATACACATCATGCAGTGCTTTTTTTTAATTTGTTTGTTTTTGTATTATCTTGATGTGTGTTATTTCACCAAATAATGTGTTTCGCTATATCTATGACATTTCATATTTTTATAAGCTTTTTAGAAGCTGACTTTTAATATTAGTTTTGTTTGCTTTTAGTTTGTCGCTAGACATCCAGTGTGATTGTTTAGGTTTTTATGCACTTGTATGTACGAGATATTAGACTAGCTTTTGAATGCTTATGAAATAAACATTTCATTTGAACTTTCACTATCATTTCGCATCTGTTTTTGCGTCTTTGTACAGTGCAGGACTGAGGGCTGAACGCACTAGAAGTTACCAGCTACTGTTTTGCCAAAAAGTGTAATTCTAATGCTAAAGTAATCTTTGAGCTCTCTGAACAAGGTTTAGTTTTATAACTTCTGGGGGATGGTGGATGTTTGTGAAACATTTTTGAATTGATCGAATTAAAGACTGATTCTGGGAGATGGGCTGCTGCAAGCTAGCATCACTATCGGTAATCAGAGAGCTCATCTCATTATTCTCTCATTGCACTCTTTAAAGGGCCTTCTTCCACTTGTTCTTATCTGCTGAGAGTCTGTCGACATGATGAGTGAGGCCTTCTTGGTTTCCTTGTCAGTAATGTGGAATCCAATTGCTGTAAGTTTATGCTCTCGCCCCCATTCGCTATTGTGGGCTCGACCTCCAGCAGGTGGAGGAGTCCTTGACATACTTACCTTAGTGCGTGTGATCGTTCGGAGATATGCTGGGATGTAGAGCTGAAAAAGAAAATCCTGGCTGAGTTGTCATGTCTTTTTGCCGCCTCAGCAGAGGCAAAAGAGGGAAGTGGAAGCTGTGGTGATCTGGTGGTGGAGTGTGCAGTGCAGTGTCTGGGAGAGCTGGTCATCTGATAACAGAGCGGGTTCTGTTACACCATCACCAGAGTCACGCAGGAAGTCTTCTTCCGCTCAACCGGCCAGGCTGCCGCAGCAGCAGAAGAGCTCAAGACATGGACTGTGTCCTGAGCGCAAGGGCACTGGAAGGGCTGAAGTAGCGCTGCTGTCATTACTCAATTTTGTGTTGGTTTTCTTGCTCTTTCCTTATTTCCTGGCCCAGCCACAGTTTGTCCGAAAGACTCCGAAGATGTGGGCAGCTCAAAGACAGATGCAGGGAGTTAGGCCTGGAAAAGTTTGGTCAAACTATGAGGGGGCGTCGTGGCATTTTCACACGTGGGCTTCATTCTAACATGGGACTTAAACAAAGCTGCTGCTGGTCTAGAAAGATTGTAGGCACGTTGTTGCTTTTGAAGAGGGGTTTCTGGCCTTATCTGCTCTACTATTTGCTATATGCTCTTTTCCAATCTAATATACTTCTGCAAATAAGAGCTTTAATTTCTTACCATAAAGAGTAAGTAGTTTGCTTGTACTATTGACCCTATGACACAAGGGTTTTCCTCGAAAAGGGACGTACAGAAGTCTACAGAAGTTTCCAGTAACTAAAGTGAGGTGAAATAAAGAATTGCACTAGTGTGCACATGTTTTTAGCAGCCTCACCCAATACCTTTTGGGGGGCATTGTGAATACAAGTCTGGATTTTTGGCAGTCTACTGACATATCACCAGTGAAACGGCCAAGCACTACAACTCCAGTTTTATCAGTTGTTCGCCCACTTCCTGCTTGCACTTTTTGTGACCAATCATGCTTCTCTAACCAGTGCTGGCAGGAGTGACTCATTTGCAGGGCCTTGCTCAAAATCCTGTTCTTCTTGGAACCAGTCAGCCCCTCTCCATACTGTTTACGTTTATCCGGTAATATCCTCTCTGCTTTGACCTTGAACCCTGTCAACCTAGTGTAGTGACTCCACTTCCCTCCCTCATGAGGCAAGAGGAGCTAATCACACAAGCACACACTAGTTTGTACATACATACAGAGTGGATATGCATGTCAGAAGGATGCCCTGTGTACATAAGTCACATGTTTGTCAATCTTCTCAAAAGATTCTTTCGAAGGATTCCCAAGCCCTCGAGAAACACACAGTGGAAGGTGTGACTGACAATGAAAGAAAGTTAATAGACATGGAAGTGTTCTGTAAAAACCTGCTGCGTGTTTTGGTTTATGTCACAAGTCGATGTGTGTTCCTGGAATGTGTGGCATGTGCTTGCCTAAGATGTTTCATTCTGAGGTGTCAGTTTTCGGTTCATATAATGAGCAAGTAAATTTACCGTTTGGTGTCTCTTGCTGGATAAGTGTTGTTTTAGAGATAGTTGAGGTGAGAAGAAACTGCCTTCTAAGAACTTCTACAAAACACATTTAATACCCTTGACACAATTTGATTGGTAGTAGTTACCTCATGATTCTTGTAAAAAGATTATACTGTGTTGGCGGTAACATTTTAACTGTATGAGATTTTCACTGTATGATAATTGTCTCAGAAAATTTCACGGTGTTCACTGTATATACTAAATATATAAGTAACAGTAATCAGTAACAATGACTCTTAAAAGAACAAGAACAGGTTATTTGAGTGAACAATATTACAACAAACTTTAAACCATTTTAATGAAAGTATTGAAGTTGTCCTTCTAAGAAAAAAACTATAAAAAAATAAAGCTGTACACCTTATGTTGGCCACTGTAGCACACTTTTAGCATTTTAATTAACGCTTGAAAAAGTTATCAAATGAAAATTTACAACGAAGTTAAAACATGGACAAACATGACTTAAAAAGAAGAATATTGTTATTATAACTTTGAAGTATATTGTACAATGCTAATATATTTCTGCCATAATTTCAAGTTTAATTAATCTTTTATTTTGATGGGTTGAAGTGGACCGGTGTATTTGATAATGGTTTTTCTCAAATAAAACTAGGAAATGTTTAATTTTTTCTCTCAGAGCAGCTCTGGTGAGATTCAATGTTTATGTAACTTAGATGATGAAAACAGCATTTATGTATGCGTACCTCACTGTGTAGTAGATAAAATGGCACCTCTCAAAAACATGCAGAAACAAGCAGATTATTCATATAGCAGTCTCTCTGCACATAAGTATTCACAGACACATATCTATTTTGGATTTAGCCGTCCATCAGATTGTGTGTTTTACGTGACATCCTCAATATACTCGGGGGTTCAATTAGGATTTAATATGTATGTGTGGGGGGTCTATGGTCTCAGGCTTTTATATATAACAAATATGATTTATTCTGAAGCAATATTCTTATCAGTTTTCTATCAGCTGTGACATAAATCTGCATCAAATTCTTACATGTAATCTATAAATTCAATAATAATAATGTGATTATTGTTATCTATGTTATCAAATTAAATAATTTACACTGAAAAAATACAGCTGCATTAAATGTTATGAGATTGTTGTAAATTTGGGAATATACAAACAAGAAATGATGGTGAAAATGATACTTTTAAACTAAATTTAAATGACAGTAGTGAGTGTTTAATGAGTGAGTTAAGGAGTTGTTCATTCAATCAATTTGTTCAAATGGCTGATTCTTCAGATGTTTATGTATGGGCTAATGAATCTTTGATTCAACCGATTCGTTTAAAACTGAATAATTCGGCAATGAATCGGCTGTTTGCTGTGCTTCTGCGTAAAATGTAAGTGACCTGATATTATTGTATTTGGTTATTGAACCATTATGAACTACTAACAGTCATAAAATTGTGAAAAAGTTGTGTGATGTTGCCTAACTAACAGTATTTTAAATATACAAACTTTTCATTTAAAACTTTTTACCTCAGCATAAGATTGCTTGTCTGGCGTTATGAAGCGTTGATGTCGAACCCTGGAGTCTATGGAGTCTCAGCCCCAGATGGCCTCGGGCCAATTTAAACCCTGGTTATACTGTAAATTCCATGTTCATGACTGCACCAGGATTCCCTCTGCCTCACAGAAATCAGACGACCTTATCTTGTAAGTTGTTATAAATGCAACACAACTTTATCTGCACGCAGGGATGGTGTGTCCTGTTGTTGCTTTTATTACCTGCTTTTGCAGCCACTTTGCATCCACATTTTTTTGCAAACTGGATCCGTCCTCAATGAAAACCACACATTCATATATATATATTTTTTAAAATATCCGAAGTATTGCCAACCCTGCAGATTTTAATCTTTTTTTTCGGTGGGGATGGAGATGAGTGTAAGCAGCTAAGTGAATACAGAGTGAAGCTGCCGAGCGGACATAAGTTGCATATGAATGGGTGAGATTTTTTTGTAATTATTTTTTTTTAAAATTCTATCGTAGACATGCAAATGTTTACGGTATGATAACCATGCACCATTCAAACCGCAACAAACCATCATAGCGGTATATTGTTATATTGTAACTTAACATACAACTAGTTAATGTGCTAGTTGAACTTCTAAACTTATTTGGTTTACACTCGACCAGATGTATTAAAACAACAGAAATACTCGTTGAGACAGTTTGACAGCCTCTGAAATCTATTTTCGATAGCCTAACATAACATTGGCTGGGAGGGGCTGTTAGGGGAGGGTGGGGGCTGGGGTGGGATGAGTATTCGCAGTAACTTGTGGTTTGACTTGCAAAGTAGTTGAGGCCTGTGCATGCGGCCATCAGAAGAGGTCTGAAATGAGACGTTGGGGCCGTTGCACGGCCCTGTCACCCATAGCCATGAATAAGTGATGAAGAATGTTGGGAGCCCTGAGAAGGTGTCAGGATCAGGTTTGTTTGCACTGTTTCCTCTTTCTTTCAGCTTTGCCCTGGGTTTATTCAGGGACAGAGATGCTGCTTAACTGGTGCCTTGCTATCACCCACAAGCTGAAGTGCAGAGAGATGACTTTTGGTTTTAAGTGTCCCTTCTAAGAAACTCTCTTATGATAGCAAAACAGCTCTTGCTCTCTTAAGTTTTTTTTCTTCTGCTTCTTCAGAATTTCAGATATTATGCTTTTTTCTAGGTGTGGCACAGGTTCCTGGTGAATTGGTAAATTGTCTGTTTTGAAAATGTATATTTTCGTGTTTAATGAAAGCAAAATGTAAAAATTCTGTTATCATCTACTCTCCCGCATTCTCATTTACTCACCCTCATAGGTGGGCGAACTATCCCTTTAAAATAAACACCTTTCTTGAGTCAGACATTTTTCCATACCTGGAAACATTTGTTGTCTAATGCAACCTACAGCCTGGCTTCTACCTTAACTTATTCAAATACTCTGTAATAAAACAATGAGATAGAATGCACCTGTTAGTCGGTGGGTGGGGTGGGGGTTATCAGAGAGATAACAAAACCAAAGAGCTTGCCCTACAGGGCCCATCACTTAGCTCAAAGGTAAAGGTAAAGAGAACTACAAGGGCTTAAGCCATTGGCTTATGGGCATTACCATCTAACTTAAACAAGTCAAGACGTGGTCCAGTGGGGGACTATTATTGGAAGGGCGTCTTTGAAGTGTGCTATATAGAATTGTGTAGTGTATGTGCCCTAGATTATGGTATTTTCACCACATTGTCACTGAACTCTTTAACTGTATTTGCTAAAGTCAGATGGCATGAAAAATTGACACATAAAAGGCGAGCCTGAATGCCATCCACACTAATAATGCACACAAGACTAGTCGTGGGGGTCGGATTTGCTGCTGTGTTTTAGCTTCCCACTACCTCTAGTGGGATAGTGACCTGACTTGGTGCCAGCTCTCAAGGTGTGGAGGAAGGCAGCTTTGTGCAAGCATGAGAGAGAGACTGAGAGAGCAAGCAGCCAGGTTGACCAGGTCTTTCATACATACCAAGGGGCTTGATCTGAAGGAATGTCATTTGAATGCATTGCTTTTATTGAGTATAATCCCCCTGTGGCCTCAGCCCCTGCTGGGTCACTCTGGCAGATGGAGGGGCGGGGGGTAGTTAGGCTGTTTGGTGTTCACGCATAAGCGTGTGTTTGCCAATGGACAAATCAAGGAGGTTTGCCTTTCAGAGCCCCCCTCCCTCTACCCTCGCCTGTGCTGCGGTCAATCATTTTAATCTCCCCCCACACGTGATCAAGGGGACAGGCCTTTCCTGAAACTTGGCATACAGTGCAGGGTGGGGTAACCGGCTCAGACCGGATTGACAACCTCCCTATTTAATACTGTTCCCTTGCAGCACTGCGTGTGTCCTCCTACTCTTCCTCCTCCTCTAGTGGATTTTTTTTTCCACTCGGGCCTTTAGCCGTCAACCCCCTGCCCCCACCCCCTTCCCCAGAAGCCAACTGACACGCAATTCAGTGCACATGGTGCCCAGCCCTATTCTATGTGCTGTGCACTCCCCCACCCCAGCAAGGCTACACAGTACAGATTCTCCATTTCTACTGCCATCATGACAGCAGGCTTGCCACTCTGCTGCTACATTTTAATGCTGTTAACACCCTGACCTGATTGCTGTAAACTAAAAGGCTGTTTAAAGTGCTTTTCAAGACCGATTAAAGTCTCAACTGCCACAGGTGACCGCATCACCAGATGTTGTACATAACCTGTAGATTGTTTGATTGTTATAAAGACCACTTTAACTCAACGTGTTGGCACCATCAAATAGATAGGGTTAGGCAAAAGTTTTTTATAGTGAAAAAGAAACTGAGAAGGTGAACTGATCTGTTCTCTAATAGTACATGGTGTCAAAAAAACATGTCATTATCAAATGCATATTTGATACCATTTTTTTTCTTCATTTTAATAATTACACCAATTCCCGGCTGACTTTAAAATAAGTCTTTCAACCAGCACATTGTATATTTACAGTCATGGCTTGTTGTCAGAATATCCCTTTATAACTTGATGCATCCATTTGTGGTTTGGATAATCTTGACCAGTGGTCTTTCATATAGTAGCAACCATTTGGCCACTATCTATTAGCCTTTCTGCTTCATTTGCATACAGGGCTTGGCAATGCTACCCTGGATGGTAATAGAGTGCATAGAGAATGGACAGCATAAATATGGCCCAAACATAAATATATGTTAAAATGTGTGCTCTTATCATTCTGTGGACAAAATCCCATGAACTTCGCCCAATTGGGAGCTGTATATTCATCTGTTTTCAATGCAGCTAACCTTGTGTCACTTCATGTCATCTTTCCACTAATTAAACTTTGACAAGTCCTTCACTGCAAAAACGTTCATTGCAACACTGCAAAGCGATGAAACTATGGCCCCATATGCTTATTCAAAACCATTTAAATAGGTTACACGTTATATTGTTGGCTTGGAAAATATGTAAGTGCGCATGCCCAGTAGCCGAAGCTGTATCCATTCTAGCCTAAACCACGAATCAGACAGGAGAGTAGATTAACTTCGGTGGACTTAAACTTGAAAAATGGTGTGTTCCATGGTTGACATAAACTACTTTCTGATGTTTGTTAATTTTGTGCTTAACATAAATATGAAAAGACAATCGATTCACATGTTTGAACTGAGGCGATACAGCAATCTATCCTGACAAATTGCTGAGAGTCCCGAGACCTTGTTTCATATCAGAAGTAACCTGCTCTCTATTGTCTGTCAGCGTGTTGTCAGTTTCCTTTTTGCTCTGCAATATATTTTTCACTGCATGAGAACATGATGTGTAGTGTGAGAATGGTATTGTTTGTTGGAGATAGCAACAGTAACTAAGGAGGGTGGGTCTTTGCGAACGGTCAATTGAACTCTACAGGTCATTTGTGAATTTTTTTTAAGCTTGGCAAGTTTGAAAAATACTTAAATTGTTTCTCTCTACTTTGTAGTAGTTTTATATAAAACCTTTTGCCTCAAGTTAGTATCAATAACATCTATTTTTTTCTATGTCACTTTATGATTACTAACTGTTATTGTTCCTCAACATTCTTAGACAGGCAGACGGACAGACGGCAGGACGGACGGACGGGTGGCGGCTGTGATCGGCGGCTCGGCGGCAGGCTGGTGGAAAATGTCGTCGGGAGCAGGTGGGCGGGGAAGACGTGAGGCGAGGGCCTGTGGGGGTGCAGGCGAGGTAGAGGAAGGACCAGTGGGCATTCCCTTCCCCGAGCACAGTGCTGACCTGCTGGGCAGTCTCAATCAGCAACGGTTGAGTGGGTTGCTGTGTGATGTGCTACTAGTGGCTCAAGAAAGAGAATTCCCTGCCCACCGCTCCGTGTTGGCTTCCTGCAGCACCTACTTCCACAAGCTTTTCACCTCGGGCCTGGCTGCTGACCGCCAGAAAGTCTATGCACTGGACTTTGTGCGGCCTGAGGCGCTGGCCGCCCTCTTGGACTTTGCCTACACGGCCACACTTACAGTCAGCCGCAACAGTGTGGTTGACATCTTAAACGCCGCTCGTGTGCTGGAGATCTCACCCGTCCAAGACGTCTGCACACACCTGCTGGACACCAAAGTGCTCTCCCCGCCGGTGTGTAGTGTTTTTTTTAAAAGTTGACATATTTTTTGGAGCAATATGATGATATTCCATTTCTTTTTGCAGGCGGGCAGTGAGCAAGAAGAAGACCAGGAAGAGGAGCGAGGTAAGAATGGAAAAGAGCAGGGCATCCGGCTGCGTGCCCGTGAGTACTTGGAGTTCTTCCAGAGGGGGGCGCATTGGGGTAGCAGCTGCAGCACGCCAGAGCTCAGGGACCTGCCCGCACACCTGCACTTTAGCCAACGCAATGGCGCTGACAGCAATGGCACGCCCATCGGCCCTGCTGACTACTACTCCTCACTGGCCCAAGCCCTATCACAGCCTCCTCGTGACCCCGAAGACGAGAATGTGGATGAGGAGTACCATGATGGACCTCCAGTTCTAGCTCGAGGGAAAAGTGCAGAGGCTATGATGTCCCTTTATGCTCCTACTCAGAATGGACACTACTACCTCCATCAGGCAGAGCCCAAATCAGAGAGAGAGGTGGAGGGGACGGGTGAGCAGGAGCACGAACAAGGCCCAGCCAGTGCTTTGCTACAACAGATGATGGACTCCTTGGAGCGGAAAAGGGAAAAGGCCACGACAGGTGGTGGGGGTGAGGAGGATGGGCCAGAGGGGGAAGAGCCAGACGTGGAGTTTTACTTGAAGTACTTTAATAGTGTGCAGCATGAGGAAGCCACCAGTGCCCCCATGTCTCCAAGTTTGCTACCACTGTGGTCATTACGGGGCAATGGAGGTGGAAACCAAGCAACTGGACCAGGTAACAACAGTGAGAGGAAGATGCGCTCTAAGGCCTTCCAGAAGTGCCCTATCTGCTCCAAGGTCATCCAAGGTGCAGGCAAGCTTCCACGCCACATCCGTACACACACAGGAGAAAAGCCCTACGAGTGCGCCATCTGCAAAGTGCGATTCACCAGGTAAGCTTTTTTGTCATTTTAGTTCTGTCTGTGGGAGAATTGAGAGTTCAGTTTGTATTTTTACATACACTTTAGCTTCTTGTGTGCTATCAAACATACATGGTCAGCTATTCAGTACACAAAAGAGAGAACAGTCAGCCATAAAGATGTGTTTTATGTTGACAGAAAGGCTGCATGACAAAGTACTGGAATTTTAACAAGGGGGGTCCAATAAAAGTGGGTTGTGGTAGCACAGCCTGCTCTACTGTTATCAGGAATGACTGTTATAAAACTCTCCATGCCGATATTGAAACGGATTACAGCACGGTGGCCTATCTACGCCAGTGAGTCAGCTGAACTTGTGACTCTGGGTGTTCGTTGATTATTGCCCCTGGCAAATACAGCCCCTCTTTCAGACAAATGGCTGATGAAAATTACTGTGTGAATCTCTCTTAGCAAACCTCTAGCATGGCTTACCCTGCACTTAAGGGCATCACCTATTCCATGAAACCATTGCCTTAATGAATTAATCAGGAGACACGCATTGGAAATAGACACTGTGGCAAAAATATCCAGTACCCTATTTGCGTTACAGATGGAACTAAATTTGCCACCTAAATACACCACCTATTGGGAAGGGATAATGTAATCTTAATCTTGTTTGATCAGGGTTAAGGGTGTGTTTCACTCACACTACAATAAGTCAATCCTATCTTGTAAATAATTCATCTCTCTGTGCCCCACTCTGTGTATGTCTGTGAAAACGTTTTCTAACAGGTGAGTGTGTATATATAAGATCTTCCATATTTTGGTAAATGTATGTGAAAGTGAAGGAAAGATGAGAAATTATGAGTAAAGAAATTCATTAAAACGTTTAAATACACAAGTAGGCATCAACGTGTGCACATGTCTTTGTTTACATACTCGGGTGTATGTCTGTCCACGGACACATGTGAGTGTGAATGTGTTCAGTAAGCCTCCAGTATTCTGTATGGGTCAACCACACTAGTTTGTTTAGTTGTACTCTGCCCCGGTCACAAGCTTAGGGGGAGGGATGGAGAAGAGTAAGCTGAGAGCGGAGTCTTACAACAGAGGGCCTTGCATTTGACACCACACTATACATAGCTCCCTTATTGGTGCAAAACAATGCACTTTGACAGTTAGTTGTCTTGTTGACGAAAACCTACTCTTTAGCCGTTCAGACCAGTTTGCCTCAGGTGGTGTGTAAGAAGTCAGAAATGTACATAAACTCATGACCAGCACAAACGTTAGTTTTGTTAGATTAACATTTATGAAATATAGAGTGTAAACTTTTGGTTACAAATTTGATAGTTTTAATGGTGCTTTGAAATGGTTGGAGGACAACTGAGGAAAGACATTAAAAGGTTTAACCACATTCTTCCAAACCTGTTCCTCAACCCAGCACACCTTTTGATTTTCACATTGGTTTCTTCCCAGAAACTAAAAGCTTTCCTCAGTTGAACTCCACTCAGCTGACAATGAAGATTTAAAATTTTGCTTGTAAAACATGAGCAATTGGGCCCTTATAACATGTTCACCATTTTAAAATGGCTCTTTTGGAAAACTTGGGGCCCACTATGACTATGAACTGAACATTGAGCCCTTCAGTGCCTCATTGGCCTACAAGGAAATTCTGGTGATAAAACTTTGAGCTTTATGGCTCTTTTCCTCATATGACCTTGGGTGCTTTCAGCACAGAAGAATGATAAATAAACTTGACTTTAGTCTTAAAAGTAAAGATAAGGAGGTCAGACTCCTTTTGCGAATACATGTTGTCTTTGATATGCAAGAACAGACAGATACATGTATTTCCATCCTTAGATTTTTGTGTTTATATGTAGTTTAAATAATGTGTGTGTGTGTGTGTGTGTGTGTGCGTGCATGTTTGCCTTTGCTAATGATCTGTGTGGCCAACCTTACCGGTGTGTCTTGTAATTCAACATCAGGCAGTAGCTAGTGACTCACCCAACTATCATAAATGGTCTTTCTGGCACATCAAGTAATTTGGGAGTGGGCATTTAAAGGAATTATAAGTGTATTACGTTAGCATGTATTCATGGTGATGTTTCATTAATTTTCTAACCTGGAATTACTGTCAAGCCTGCCATTGTTAGTTCAATTGCCCTTAATTTTATAGTACATGAATTTACCTATACTTTCAGTGTACTTACCTAAGGTAGTAATGGATAATATAAGGTAACTACAATGATTAAGAATAGTAGGTTTAGAAGTAGGTTAGTACCCAGTTATTGAAATGTACATAATACATGCGAAACAGGACTGTAAAATGAAGGGCTACTGTTCATTTGTTTAATTCACACAAACCCTTGGGTAGCGGCTCACCAGAAGTTTTTTTTGTTTTCTCTTTTCCAGGCAGGACAAGCTAAAGGTTCACATGCGCAAACATACGGGAGAGAAGCCTTACCCGTGTACTCAGTGCGGTGCCGCCTTTGCCCACAACTACGACCTGAAGAATCACATGCGTGTACACACAGGCTTGCGCCCCTACCAGTGCTCCAGCTGTTTTAAGACCTTTGTGCGCTCAGACCACCTCCACCGTCATCTCAAGAAAGATGGCTGCAACGGCATCCCTTCCCGTCGAGGCCGCAAGCCACGCATACGAGATTCTGAGCACCTGGAAGGTCCTATGGAACTTCATGGTCCCGAAGCAGACATCGAGAGAGGTCGGCGGCATCCAGACAGGGGCACCGGAACATCAGTCATGGAGGAAAATCATGGTAGTCACACGCACAGTCCAGCTGCCGACGGGGAAGGTAGTGAAGTTTTGACCTTGGGACAGAGGAACTCCACGACAACATGAATCAAACTTCATCAGAGAGGGCGTTACTCAAACAAGAGGAAGAATAAAACAGAAAAAGAAGAAAAAGAAAAAAAAACGTACAACTACATGGTCCTCTTTAAAAAAACAAAAACAAATCAGGGTGTCACACAAATCTAATCTTCTAGTTTCTTTTTCCTTATTTTTTAGCTTCTGCATTCCGCATAGAGACTTAACCACCAAGTTACTGGTCTGTTGGAAGAGCGAAGAGCACTTCAAATCACTCACCCGTGCTGTCACCATCTTTCTGGGTCTTTTTGTTGGTGTTTTTTTATAACATAATGGCATAGTCATGTGTGTACGAGAAAAAGCTACTATGCAGTTAAAACAAGTTCCTCATCTCTGGGTTGCATCTACAGGGCCTTGTCTTAAAGTAAGGTGTCAAACACCAGGCTGACTGCTGCTTCAACAGGTTAGCTATGAATGGTCTACGATGTTATCAAGGCAACCAATAGATCTCTTTTTCTAATGCAATGAGCAACATGTACATACACTATAAATATATTGTCTGAGATTGCAATATATGCAATATTCTGATGCAGCACCTTTTTCTAAATGTTCCAGAAAGAACCGGACAGGGGTTTGATTTAAAGTGTTACTTTCTCTATAAAAGGTGTTTTTTGAGAGTTTATCCTTGTGTAACATGGTGTAACAGGTTACCGTTTTGAGTTGGGGAGATCTACATGGGGAGATTTTGTTAATTTGTTTCTGGCAGGGAGAGGGTAAGACGAGATGAGGTCCTGTGTTTCTAAAGCACTACCTTCATCTGATCGCCACTGGGCACAATCATGTTAAATCTTACCTCTCACAGCCCTGCTTTTCCTTATTGGCAGTCTTACTTGCAATATATTCTCTCTTATTTTTGGGATTGTCTTAATATTTTGTCATTTGATTTTTCTTTTGACCTTTGAGTTGACTATTTTGGGTACTTGACACTTTACATTTGTATACGCGTGTATATATTAGGTTGTAATCTTATGAGACCCTTTATAAGACATATATTGCAGATAGATAGATAGATAGATAGGGTTACATCTTCCTTCAGCTTCACTCCAGGTTTCTCACTGCGTTAGGTTTGCAGGGGGAAATTTGCTGTTTGATATTTTAGAGCATTATAATTGAGAAACCCATTTTTTCCTAAGCTGCACTTAATGGAACCCAGAAGTTTCCGCCCAAAGTATGAATTGTGATAATTGTGCTTCATTTTAAGTCTTACTGCAGGAGAGTGAAACTGTATGCAACAGATGAGTGAGGGCACCACTGTTATACAAACGGCTGGTGAACAACTTAAGCAGGGAATCTTTTATTTGTTTGTTTTTTTCAGTGACAGAAGGAGAGATAAAGAGCGAGCACCTTTTTTATGCATTTGCACAGCTTTACTAAAGATATCCAACAGAGAGAGAGAAATATCGGTTTAAGGAGGCGGTTTGAGTTGTGGAGATACAAAGTGCTTATTCAATTTCTTTGCCCAAGGGACCACAGAAAAAAAAAAAGAACCTGAGTGATAAGATGAGCAATAAATTAATGTCCAATTCCAAATAAGCACACAAGAGAACGCGTGTGCGCACGTAAGAGGCAGGGTCCAGTTTTTGTGTGCGAAATGTGAGCACTATTAATGAATGCAATGTATATAGATACAAAATGGGATCAGTTATACAAACTTTATCGCCTTTTTTACAATGCAAATGACTGTCCGAAGTTTTGAAAGAAAGTGTCCTGAAAGCTGAGACCTTTATTTTAAAGTAATATGTGCTTCCTTGTGCTGGAGACCGAGAGGGTGCAGCAAAGTCCTATGGCCACATCAGAGCAGGATGACTCACTGAGAGGGGCCTGGAGCATCAGCAGGCACTTTGTGGGCACGTCGAGACAGGCTCTCCCCAAAATCCAGCACAGTTGGTGCTTTGGTTAAGTTAGGACTCTCGTTTAAATAAGGCATGTATGAGGACAAGACTTGACTAAGGCGGAGCCTTTTATAAACGATGAAGTGGCACATTTGAAAGAAAATTCCCTTAAAACAGTTTGTGATCCTTGCTAAATCTTTCAAGTGGATCTCAGTGTAAACAGTGGCTGTGGTTACAGCTATGGATTCACAGTTTTGTTTCAGACTGAATTAGAGGATGTCATGTGGCATTGTTCCTTCTGTAGTGCTTGTACCCTGTTTATCGGCCTTTTGCACCTTAATTAGAAAGAAGCAAGATTTGAATGCACTTTGTTACTGAAAGGGGCACTTTTTAGTCAGAAGAAACGGGTACTTTTAAACAAAAGAGCAAATGTGCTTGGCAAAAAGGCCCATCCAAGTGGTGATACTTAGTTGTTGTTTTATTATTATTAATTTGGCTTGTTCATAAGTTTTCATTTTGTTTAGGTCTTGACACCGAGCTGCCAAAAAGGGCAGTCACTAAAGAGAAAGAAAAGGGTGAGGATTTTGATGAATTTAAATTGTTGATGAAAGAGTAACAAAGAATAGTAATGAAGATTATATGGAGATTTCATATATATCTATATTTATATATGAAAGTATAACGATTAATTGCACTTAAAGTTGATTTAAAAAGTTCTCTATTTTGTCTTAATACAGAAGAGAGTAAAGATGTGGAAGCATCTGCAGGGATTTACGATAATTATCTACAACTACATACTCCTGTTTAGTTTCTGTCAGTGCATTATATGTTGAGTTTGGCTGGTCAAGTGTAGTGTTCACTTTAAATTAGTTGTTGAATACCACACCCTAAGCATCACACTACTGTACGTTATGAAGAAAGATTTTGTGACTGGACGACACGGCAGAATTAATCCTTCTGGAAATTCCAGTGTGTGAGCTTGTGTTTTTTCACACCACAAAACGCTTGGTTAATAATACATCACATGCCTGCAAGGGTGTGTGGTAACACATTGACCTAGACCATCTCTTATCAACTCTTTCACTCATCGCCTGCGTTCATTCCATACGAAGTTCACGGTAGATTTTAGATTTGTTTCTGGGATGTATATACCTATGCCACGGCCCAAATTTATTCTCTCCTAATTTTAGAAGCAGAAGTTAAAGTTGGAATTGTTGTGGAAAAAGCCTACTTGAGTTCCCTTTCTGTCTATTTTTTTTCTGTGATATTAAGTGTGAGTTTCAAATTTGCAATGCTTTCTTTTGTTTTATTGTAAAAATGTGCTGCAGCTTGCAAGGATAATACTAGCTGTGTTTGTGGGGTTTTGGGTGAAATGGTGGTGGATAATAGGGAGGGTTAGGTGGGTGGGAGGGGAAGGGAGGTACAAAGCCTGATAGCACTGGAAATGGTGCTTTAGCTGAGAAAGAGTTTTTGCACTAAAAGTCACTCATGTCCTTGTCCTTGGAGGAGAGGGATTCGAGATCCGGGCAAGGCCTTTGAGTTTCTGTGAACACAGAGTCTGTTTAATCTCCACTTCACTTCCCTATACTTACATTTCCAATTAACTCTTTGAAAACCAAAGTAGGGAAAGACTAGGATTACTTGAAGACTATTCTCGGCCATTAGAAGACGGAGGTGAATCTGATGTTTTCAACAACAGTGTAAACTAAACCAATTCCAAGACAAGTGTAGGTCAAGAGTCCAAAGCAACTCCAACCGAAATAAGCAGCTTGAGGAAAGACACAGTATTCATGGAATGGCTTATTTCCAACAGTTAACAGGATCAAACCCTAAGCATCTGTGTCTACGTAGAAGTTTGGTGGAGTTATTAGAGGTCTTTGTGAGTTCGCACAGACTCATTGGCTTGATCTGGAGGGGGGGGGGGGGGGGGGGTAAGCTTTGTTCAGTGGGTCCAAAAGGAGTCGGGGCAGAGTCTTGAAGCTTGACAAGGGGAGAAGGATTCTGGAAAGAATGTGCCTTAACTTAAAAGGAGATTGGGAGGATTCTTCAAAAGATGACTTCTCAAATGATTTCTGGATACATGTTGGTTGAAACTGTCCTGTTATGGACATTTCTAAGAACTAAAAGGTTAAATAAGATCTTTGTCCAGAGATAGTCTAATACACCTCAATTTGTAAATACAACTAGTTCAAATTTTCTCCTGGTAAAAAGTTGATTGCATGAGAAGATTCTGTCATCTTCCGTTTAGCGCTGTTTATTGCTTCCGCCCCAATCGTGACTCCACTGACAGACACTACAATGAGAAAGTGTCTCAAAAAAAAAAAAGAAATAAAAAACATTTCCATAACTTTAAAAGCACCATGTATGTAATATCCAAATATTAATCTATTTGTGTCTTTATTTGTTTAATTTATTGGACAGGATGTCAAAAAGCATTAAAGATTACAGTGATAACCGTAATAATCATGGAAGATAATCTTATTGCAATTTTCGATGTTGTGGCTGGGTCGAAGCACAACTAGCTGAGGACGACATAATGCATGGCTAGATTCGCACAGTTGTTCTCACCTGATCCACTGCTGTTAGATGCCCAGCGGGCATGTTGCACAAGGAGCGGCTCATGGGCAGTGGGTACTAGTTTGCACAGATTGGGGAGGGTGGGTAGCATTTTTGTGCTGCTTGGGTAGGGGAACTATGTCTTATAAGGGGTTGTTTGGAGAGCCTTGTCAGGTATTGCTGTGCCATTCTGTATACCTAAGGAATTTATAGCCATCTACATCTTTGACTGCCTCAGCTGGTTATGTTTCACTGATCAAGGAGACATTCTGGAGAGCAGATGTCAAGAGGTTGTGGTGGGAGGCAGGGGGATTTTGGGATTATGGGCCATGCTTCTCAGGTTAAACTATCAAGGCAGTCCATGTCAATTTCTGTTGTTTGGTTTAAGCTCAAATTTTGCCTTCTGTGTAATCAAAGCTTTATTGTACTGAGAGTACATCTACCGAATATATATTGAGTTTTGAAGATGATATCGAAAAGCCAATTACCCATGTGACCACAACACCCTCCTCTTTTTTGTTTTGCCTAATCATTGTACATTCTTTTCAAGTGTAGAAAACAATGGCAAAATGTCTTTTTTTTAATACACGTTTTCACATTCTAGAACGGCGAGTGGTGTATTGTCTTAGAATGAGGCCAAGACATAAGTGAATTGTGGGATGGAGACATCAAGTCTGAGGTCTTCAAGTCAAGGATGCATTCCATAACTATTTCTTAATAGCAGTTAGATCGAACAGATGCAGGTAGACGGAAAAGAGCTGGTTTCTTAAGTCTTGAAGGACTTTCTTAAAAGTTTTCCACTTTTTCTCTACCCAGAATGTGCAGGGAAGATAGTGTGTTGGGCTTCACAAAGCCATCAAGCTGATAGCAGTTCTGTGATTGTAACAAAACAACAACAAAAAAAGCACTTTGCGAAAGGCCATCCAGAATATTTTGTGCTGTCTCCTTTGATTATTACTGTTATTGTTTTATCTTGTTAATGCTATTTTTTTTATCTCATTGTGGATGTAATGATTTATTTAAATGCAAAATCTACATGAAAAGAAAAGAAACTTGAATATGCGATATATTTGGGTTGAAGTCCATTTGAACTGCCGCCCCGTACCACACACATCTCTGGAAAACACATGAAACAAGGAATAGCATATGTTCAAGTTGTCATACATGTTTTCTTTTAACAGTTTTGCACCTTTAAACCCAAATCTCATTACAAAGGACTTTACATTTGCTTTATGGACATTTCTTCCTGGGTTTCCATTGTTCTGCAATGTGCTTCATAGACAAACACAGAGTTTATAAGAGTAGATCTAGATTATTGGTATTGTTAGAGCTTAACTATCCCAAACAATGCCCAGTAAACAGCTGCAGATACGCAACTTGCAACCCTGTCCAAGACAGTCAGGTTTGGACCATTATACAACTTTCCTGCATATGGACAATATATGATATCTCTAATTACTTTCCTTCTATGTTGTTAGACAGTAAAATATATTTTCCATATTGTTTTTGCATAAAGTTTAAGAGTTTATAAGGGACTTGTTGTATACTCTATTCAAAGCTCTAGTACGTTTCACATTTCTTGCATCAAGTCTGTACTCTTAATTCATTATGTGGTTAATCAGCTGAATGGACAAAAGTTCTGCACAGAAAACAATAATTAATTATCAGGCTTTGGGGGCACTTTTTAGCACTTAAGTTGACTTTGGGGCGGCAGAAAACTCCCAGTGTCTCAGGCTTGGACCGCAGAAACCCTTTTTTTTTTTGGTTTTGTTAATTCAAATCCTGTTCCTTTCCATTGTCTGTCAGTGTGTGTTGAAGCTATTGAGATGTACAGGAGAATTTGGGAGAATTTGCACTTTTGGCGATGAAAAGAATTTGTATTGTATATGAGACCACTAAATCTACATCGTCTAAATCAAACAATTCCATGTTGTTTTCCTTTTTCATTTTATTCTTTCTTTTATTGTTTTGTTTTATTTTTACAAAATATATCCAAAAATGTCTGACGTTTAAGAAATAAGACATTTCTATTAAAAACAGAATGTTTACGATCTTCCTGTCTTTGTATGCTATATTTTCCATTTTCTTGTATGCATATATTTCTAAAAGAACAAGCGTTTAATACAGGTTTAATATGTCTATATCTATAAATATGTATATGATTAAGATGAAAAGGAAGTGGTCTCAACCCTTCTGGAAAAACACTTCTTTGGCCAAGCTGGATTTTAGTTAAGAGGCCAGCTGAAAAGTGCCCAAAATCTCTCTAAAAACCAGTCAGGAGGCTAGCCTTACCGTGCTGGGACACTAGTTTCTATTTAAAGATGTTTTTTTTTACTCTTGTGAATGTAAGTTGTTTGCAATTTCAGAGTTAACAAAACTGTATCGTTCCCCTTGAGACTGTGATCTTGAACTTATTACTGACACCTATCAGTACGGATGCAACATTACAAAGAAACGTAAGTTTTAGCCTGCTGAGGCTGTATTTGCAAGCACATTTTGTTTCATTCTTCAAATGAAAATGTCTGATAATAGGGAGGTTACAGAGATAAAGTTAGCACTATTTGGCTTGTCATGTGATCTCTCTCAATAAGCCTTCATCATTTGAAACACATTCAGATATATTTTTCATACATGATCACGGTTTCTCTGTGTAACGTGAGGTACTGGGGATTAATTTAATTCTAAATGAAATATAACACTTGCAAATATGCTGTTCCTTTAAAATACACTTGTGGTTATGGCCAAACTGTGCCATTCTTAAAACTGGTTTAAAGTACGTCAATATCTGGTAGACCATCTTGGTCCAAAAATTTACAAAGCGTTTCCTACTAGTTTAAGATGGTTAGGTAGTTTAAAGAAGCTGGTAGCTGGTCAGCCAGCTAAAAACCATTTCAGATAAGTGCATTAACATCACAGACCAGCTTTAAGCCATGCTCCAGATTACAACTACCAGTTTAAGGGTGATTCTATAACTGGAGATACATTTGGTATTTTCATAAAGTTAAGAAAAACACAAACTGATCACTAACAAGAAATCTTTCCAGTATCTTAATGAACACATATTCAATTTTATAATTCAGTGCTTGCCAAACACAAGTTACTTCATTTTTTTTAATGAAAAAACTGATGTCTTCATGGTATTGTTTGTCAACTCTGTTATGGAAAATTAGGCAATGTGTAGAAAAAAATTCTAATCATAAAAGGAAAGATCTTTATTGTATCATTAGACATACAGTTCTTACATTCCAACATTTGGAACTGAGATAATATTTCACCCATGCATACCTTAAAAACAACAACAACAACAAAAAAAAACCTGTCTTCAAAGAATTGTCTGCTTGGAACAAATATTTTTCATCTGAAAATGTATTACATACAATTGTATTACAAAACATTGTACTGTAACAGTTGACAAAAGATTTATGGACACACATTTTTATAAGACAGTTAATTAATTTAATGTAGAATTAAGTAAATTAGTATTAAGGGCTTTTAAAAAAAAACAAACTAGATATTACAAAAAAAAAAATACAATAAAATATTTTCTTTACACAATGATACATGATGGAAAAATGCACTGACTAATTCGGACATCAAGAAATCATGATGTTAAGCTATTTAAGCACTTTTTACACAAATTATATTTTTATTGACTGTAACATCTTGCAATTCATAACAATAAGTAACAAATTATTAAAATAATAAAAATGTAACCATTTGAAAAAGAGCTGAAATAAAAATGGCTTCGGACACCAAATGTACCTGCAATTATAGAATCACCCTTAAGATTGTGTCTCCAACAGGATTTATGTATATTATTTTAGTGTAATTATAGTATAATTATGACTGCTTGCCTTTTCTTAAGTCAGCTGAATTGGCCTGCATATTTATAAAAGTTTTATAAAGCTCAGAGAACTCTACACAATAGTAAACCATATACTACTGTAGTGTAGGGTAATTAACAGTCATTTCGCGCCAATTCTGAAAACAGTCAGCGCTCGAACGACATCAATTCAAAAATTGCCAGATTAAGAGAAAGTTAATATGGCTTTAAGATGATCACTAATTCTTGTAATGTCAGTTTTAATTTGAATTAAACACTTACGTGCGATGTTATGTAGCCTCTATTCCACGATACATGCTCTTTTCGCCATTATATTTATTTCTTGAGTACCTCAGGCCAATGAACTGCGTACACAGAGTAATGGCGCCAAAAAAATCGTCCCAGTAGTTCGTTACATCACCAGAAGATGTCACTATACACCTTTACTGTTCTCCCGCGACAAGCTCTTCGAGATTTCCCATGTGATTATGGGTGTACATTTAATCTAGATTGTTCTTTGTCTATAGTGAATGTCATTTACAATAGGTTTGTTTAATGTAACAATAAATAACTATTTGAATATTTATTTTATTCTATAAATAATTAAGTATAAATTCATCTGATTTTGAACTGATGTGGCCATTCGTACAGACTATTCCTGTTATGCAGAATATTTCCATACAGCTTAATAGTTTGAATGAAATTGTATTATTGTTGTTAATTTTTTGTAATAATTTCACTACAGTGGTTTTTGCCATACTGCTATGCAGTAATTTAATTACTCACACATTATCAAAAAACTGTCAGTTTATGAAATATTCCAGATTTTTAACAAATTTTTTTAACAAAAAATAAATAAATAATAATTTCATAATTACTTCATCCTCAATAAAGTGTTTTGGGGTCATCTGTGTGAAACATTTGTGTTAGTGTAATATCAAAATTTCAAAAGATGCTTAAAAATGCATTAACGTATTTCATGGTGACCAGTATGTCCAGCAGTATCTGGGGGAACGAGACACATGTGGGTCAGAGATTAATTGTACCAGACTTTATTACGGTGTATGTATATAAAATATGTGAATAAATGTCCCCTCCTCTTAGATAAAGTGCTTATTTTGAGACTTTGGGGTAGTGTCTTCCTCCTCCTAATGTCCCAGACACGACAGAAACCGTATGAAAAGTGGGGGGTGATTAATAATTAAGCAGAACATTGCAGGCGAAGGGGTTTACATTGTTTTTCCTCACTTAGGGGTGTTTTTTCTGTCCGAACAGATTGAGTTGGAAACAGGGTCACCGGGATCAAAGACAACCCTGAAGCAGCCGGTTACATTTTTTTTTTTTAAGATATCTGCAGGCCCACTCTGTATTCTCTCTCTTTTCTTTTCTTGCAGTGTGTGTGTGTGTGACTCAGTGGTGAGAGAGAGAGAGAGAGATTTCACGCTATGACAGGACTAGATAAAACCCCTGCAGATTTCCCAACAATGAACTCCAGGAGGTATATCTCAAAGAGAAAAAATATGTCTTAATCGGCCTCATTGACAGCCTATTATTACTGCGAGTCAAATGACATTAAAATCACACTTGAATTGGTTGAAAGAGATTCACTTGCCACCACACAGGTCATTTAAATAAAGAAGAAGGTAATAGTAGCACACTCTAGTCTCTTTTCAAGCACGGTTTCGTCAGTAACTATTCCATATGTCAATAATTTGGTGCCGCTCAGGACAAACCCTTCTTTCATATGCTGATTAGGGACCTTGACCTTTAACCCCTGAACCTCACATCCCGTGTCGTAAGTGCTCCCTAACCCCGTTCTGCACACAGAATGCTTTCAGGGCCGCCCCGCGGCCCCGAAGCCTTGCCTCTGGACATCTCTCGGCCCCTGGGGAATGAGAAGCGAGGTACCTTTAAACCACTGCGGCAAAAATCCCCACCAAAACTCTGCAGTCATTAATATGCAAAAATGCAAATGAGTGGGTAATTAAGAGCTGGAGCTCTCTGGAGGCTCTTTGATTGCTAATGAATTCTAATCTGCAAAAAAAAAGGGGTGGGGGACGAGGAGAAAAGGATGAAAGAATCATAAAAAAATAAATAAAAAAAAGTCGCTTGTATATGTAATCATATAATCCCTTATGGAAAGCTACAAAGATGTCACTTACTATCCGGAGTCGCACAACACAGCTAATGTGTACAGAGATCATTCGATGACCACAACCAAACATTCGCTAGAAATGCTAACAACTGGGCCTGGATGAAAATATCCGAGCAAATCCAAAACCCTGACATTCCAAAGACTTTCTAAACAATAAACAGGATACAGTGCGGTTATGCTGCACGTCCTCCAAATAGACGTCTTGTTTTACGGTAGCTATACCGTGGTGAAGGTGAGCTCCTGAGAAAGACAGTGACAGAGAGAATGTGGGAGAGGTCAGGTAGCATGACTGTCTGCATGGCAGCACCAGCTGTGTTGTGGAGAGGAGATGTTATTTCATCACTTTTGCAAGCGAAAACACCCCCCCTCACACTCCCTCGCTCTGTCTCGCTCACACAGGCACACACAAACATGCTGTTATTGTTACTGAAGTAGTCCCACGACACCCACAATCTCCCACTTCACCCCTCCTCAATCCATCTCTCCTTCTTTCTTTCGCTCTTTGCTTCACATTCTGCACCTCCTTGTTACTTCACTTCATTCGAAACGTGATAAGTATTTTTTTGTGTGTGTGTAGAGTAATTCATTTTCTTGCCCTTATGTCGTTCCAAAGCCAGGTGTAGTGGAACACAAAAGGAAAGATTTAGGCCCTGTTTACACTAGTGTAATATTCGGTTTATAACGGCATTTTAAAATGAAATCGGTCCCCGTCTACACTGGCGTTTTCACTGCATTTCAGAAGGAATCTCTGTCCACACTATACAGCCAAAAACACATGCCACATGACCAATCATGCACACTTGGCATGTGCATAAATAGTTATTGTTTACACGGCTGTCAAAGATAGGCCCCATGTTTTCGAGGGCCCAAAACACCGGAGTAGTGTAAAAACAGGTCAAACCGTAGCTAAAGGTATGCACTTTAAAACAAAAAGGCACTAGTGTAAACGTAGAATGTTAAATAAAATGAATTTGGTTGGTTCGGTTCACAAAACCTGTCTGAATTATTCATCTGACTTGCAGGGAAGACTATCATTGAATAATGGCTTAGATTTCGGTATGCTTCTCTCAGAAATCTATGATTTTTGGAAGATTTGGAATATAGAGCACAGTTTTTATAGTGTCAGTTGGAAGCTTAAAATCTCTAGTCATTGTAATTTTATGTTAAGCAGACACTTTTAATAACTATTTTAAAAAAATGTGCCACAGATTTTTTTTCATATTGATTTGGAACGACATGTGAGTAAACAAACGGATAAACTATCCCTTTAACCTAATTGTAGCCCTTACATCGCCTACACATATATGTGCAACTATTCTGTTGTTACTAACAACATGCGTTTAGAACGTTCGAAAAGATCATTTGTGGATGTGTGTATAAACAGACTTACTTCGGGATTGTGAAAGGGTTAATGAACTTATACTGCATCTCGTTCCGTGTCACGTTAAGTTAGCGCTTGAGCGACCGCAGGTCTGTGTGGCGGGAAGCTGGAGGTCTTGGGGTTTGTAAACAGGAAGTCTACGCTACACTCACTGTACCTGGTGCGTGGGTGATAGCGCAGGGGCTGCCCGAGCAAAATGTGCATCGTTGGGTTCCAAAAATGGCAGGTGTGTCAGCGATAGGGGAACACGTGATATAATCTCACGAGACCCTTGAGAGATAAACGTACAAATAGCGAGGCAATGGCATCCTCAGTACTGATAGTCTCATAAAGAAATAAAAAGAAATAAATCGAATTATTTTGTATAAATTTACATTTTAGATTTTGTAACATTATTGTGATATCATCTTAAATTAACCCCCACACACAATTTTATTAGTATAATGCAAACTCACCTTATATTATTAGTGATCTAATAAATCTAATTATTTTTGATAATAATAAAGGTAACAAACAAACTCTAAAAGTCAATAATAATAATAATGTCACAAAAACAAATGATTTATTATTACAAAATATATATATTTTATGATTTATTTTTTCAATGTAACCTGCAAGATCTATATTGCAGTTCAACCATTGAGAAACAGTTTATGAAAAATGTGCCTTACTGTTACAAAAATATTGGCACAATAATAATTAAATTGAATTATTTTATCATAATTGTATGCAATTTCTATATTTTTATCTTTTGGTTTATTTATTCATTTATTTTGTTTTATTTAATAATTTATTTTTTGTAATTAAATATTTGGGAAGCAGTTTGTGAGATATTAGCTTAAGTCAAATAATGAGAAAGAACCAAATTGCCTAACACAGCTATGCTGATGATACCCAGATTTACCTAGCCTTATCTCCAAATGACTCTCTGCAAATGCATTGATGAAATTAATAGTTGGATGTGCCAGAACTTTCTTCAGTTAACAAGGAAACAACTGAAGTAATTGAATTTGGAAACAAAGATGAAGTGTTCAAGGTGAATGCATACCTTGACTCTAGGGGTCAAAAAACTAAAAATCAAGTCAGGAATCTTGGTGTGATTCTGGAGACAGACCTTAGTTTCAGTAGTAATGTCAAAGCAGTAACTTAATCAGCACACTATCATTTAAAAAACATTGCAAGAATTAGATGTTTTGTTTCCAGCCAAGACTTGGAGAAACTTGTTCATGCCTTTATCATCAGCAGGGTGGACTATTGTAATGGGCTCCTCACCGGCCTTCCCAAAAAGACCATTAGACAGCTGCAGCTCATCCAGAACGCTGCTGCCAGGATTCTGACTAGAACCAGAAAATCTGAGCATATCACACCAGTCCTCAGCCCCTTACACTGGCTTGCAGTTACATTTAGGATTGATTTTAAAGTACTTTTACTCGTTTATAAATCACTCAATGACCTAGGACTGAAATATATGTCAGAAATGCTCACTGATGTAAACCGAACAGAGCACTCAGATCACTAGGATCGAGTCAGTTAGAAATACCAAGGGTTCACACAAAACAAGAGGAGTCCGCCTTTACAGTAGTTACTATGCCGTCCGCAGAAGAGATCAGATGTACTAAAACACTAGTCACATTTAAATCTAGACTTAAAACTCATCTGTACAAAATGTGCTATATAAATAAACTTGCCTTGCCTTAATTGTAATTGTAATATATATTTATACATACATACATACATACATATATATATATATATATATATATATATATATATATATATATTTTTTTTTTTTTTTTTTTTTTTTTTTTTTTTTTTGCAGCAAAATACAGATGTTGTGCAGTGAAACTGTTTCAGGCGTGCTCAGGTGTCTGGTCTTGGCTTATCTACCCAAGGCGTTTGGTAAGCATTGGTATCGCTACAAATCAACAAGCTGGGTTGATGGTCCTTTTCCCAGGGTGCTGTAAAGGTGGGTGTCTTGATTTTAGTGTCCGTTGACTGGCCTCCAGTCGAGCGGAGTCAGCGGGGGTCAGTTTACCATGTGCAGGGCAAGCAAAACTCCCCTTCGACTCAAGATAGTCCCAGAACATGGGCAAAGGGCCAAAGACATCAATCTGTGAAGCAGAGTTTCAGAAAAATATTTCCATGAGGCTACACAATCACTTTTAGCATCAGTGTATTCACTGCTGTATTTCAAGACGTCAAAGAATCGAGATTCCTGTTTGAGAATGAAAGAATTCAGCCGGTGATTGTCATAGAGATGTCACTGTTTCAATTGATGGGTGTTGGTGAGGCTTGGCCTAGTTTCATGTCTGATCACTACCGTATGCACCGAAGATCTTGCCCCGCGCTGCAGGTATTCAACGAGTGCAGCACAGCACAGCACCACATCTGTGTGTTACAGCAGCCATGGAGGAGTTTCTTTGAAGAGCTCAGATGGCTTTTAGTGATGTGAAAAGAGAGAAGTAAATCAGAGATTAGAGTTCGGTGAGGAGGATGAATGTATGAAAAGGTTAGGGGTTCATACTGTGGAGTGCTGTAGAGCAAACAGAGATAAAAGGTGGGTTCTGTGCTCAGATGACCTGGAAATGGAAAACTCTGGCGATGCACACGGCGAGAAGCTTCAGGTTCAAACCAGCCGACTGCAGGTGCTCCGTCCGTGTGGTTTGCTTTCCCACTGATTGCACTTTGAGATAGTTTTCAGTATTTTTATTTTACCGGGTGAAAACATACCGAGAAATGCATTCAGCCATTCTCCTGGCCATAATTAATCCGCCCATAGCTTTACTTCTGAGCTTTGTCATTATTCTTATAATGATTGTCATTAGATTCTCATTACTGTACTACATTAATTCTGTCCAGGTTGAATTTTAAATGATTGATTAACAGAAGAATATTAGAAACTAACAGCACAAAAAGCTACTACAATATATAAATACTTTACTATTCAAATAGTAGAATTTTCTTTCACTATAGTTTATTACGGTAATACACGTTATAAGAAACAGCAAATATGTGACCACAAACTGTGGTCAGTATTTGCAAATCGCCTTTAAAGTTGTACAAAAGAAGTTCTTAGCAATGCATATTACTAGACAAAAATTAACTTTTTTACACAAATAAATAAATAAATGACAATAAATTAATACAAATATATTTTGATTAAATATATTTTAGGAATATAAAGATTTTGTAACATCATTGTGACATTATTATCATTATTTTTAATTAACCCCAACTTCACAATTAGCATAAAGCAAAACTTACATCAAAATAAAACTCAGGTTTCATATTTGAGGGAAATTGGTCTGAAAAAATTAACATGACAAATGAAAAAAAAAATTGTAAATAAAAAATAGGCAAAATGGGTAATTCTAAAATAATTGTCTAAAATGTATTGAATGTTTTTATTTTTATTTTAATGTTTATTTTTATGCTAATTTCAGTTTGCATATCCAAAAATGCATCTTGACAAATGTCTGAAAGTGTCAGTTTCAGTTTCAGTTCAGTTTTTTCTTTCTTTATGGAAAACCATCTTAACTCCCCCAAACAAGTGCTTTTTGAACCATTCATTAATGCAAATGGAAACACGCGAAAATAATACTTACGCTCTGTTAAACCAAATAAATACACGCTGTCATGAATCATTTCCATATACCAATTTAATGATAATTGCATGGTAATTTCATTGTATGCTTCAAATTGAGTAGTATAATATTATGCCAAGGAAACGTTACAATAGCAAAACAATAGTCTTTATTCAGACTTTCTACGTAGACAAATATTTTATACGCTCACACAAATGTATGAATGATTAGCAGAAACGTGTGAAACATATGCTAATTTTGCTTCTACATCTGGCGTTAATTACAGACAGAGGGCGGAGGATGGCTGGAAGGAGGATTCAACAGAGTCTCTTAATGAATCCTACCATGCATGGAAACGAGATATTATACTAAACCATCTTAGATTTTTTGTGCAAATCTGTCACATTTCACAGCCACTCTCTAAACTGTCCTCGCCGTTTTTTCATTTTGCTATATATTCTGACTGCTTGTGATGACGAATCCAGTGTCCATCAAAGTGATATCTCAGTCGACATAACTATTGGTCTTAAAATCCCTGGACGTCTTTCCGAACAGCAATGCGTCTTTCCTTCAAGATTTTTTTCTTCTCTTTTGTCTGTTTTAACCCTCCGTTCTGCATGACCCACTGCATGCTCTCCATGTCAGTCCCAGCTGTTACTACAAACTACTTGGAGATCTTACAAGCTCACTAATTTTCGCTCTTGAAATCCCACTGTTCGCCGTGAACCACAATCTGACCTATAGCAGTAGGCTCATTTGTCTTTGCTTGGAAAACTGGCTAAACTATATGACATATAATCTATATAATAATATATAAATAAATGTATGCATGATCAAACATTGTAGTTACTGTGCGTGGTGCTCTCTTTACGCTAGTAAAGGTATTTAAACCAGCTGTATTCCTTTGCCTTACAGCTCCATTGTCCACCATATAGGACCCTTGAGGCTAATTATTACAATTTACTGAGCTTTTTGTTATTCAATAGAGACCCATGATATGATTTACTAATTTGCTTGCTCCCTGCTGTGGAGATCTTAAATGGTTCATTTATTCTGCTCTGATTTTGTCCATTTATCCTTCAGTTTCTTCAGAAGAACCCATAAAACTATCCCCTTAATTATTGTTATTATTAGATTAGATCAGATTTTTTAAACCACACCCTCCTCAGCTGTTCTATCTCCTTGACATTTAACTAAACAATTGGCTTTACGTATTCACTATTGGAATTGAAGCCCCTTCATGACATTTTCCATGATCTTCACCGATATTTAGACTCGTCTCTTTGCTTTGGTTGACCTCACTTCCTGCATCATTTTCTTCTCTTTCTGGTTGTTCCTTTCTGTGGGATTGGTGTGGTATGAAATCTACAATTGACTTGTACCGCTCTTGATATGTTGTTTCCTGCCATCATCCTTCTCTCTTCTTCTTCTGGCCATGCTGTATGGCCTCTCATCCCATCCCCCCACTACACACTCTGTTATGATCCCTGTATACTGTGATCCCATGCTCCTCTCCCCCCTCACTACACCAGCTCTATGAATCAGCCACAGGGAGAGACAGAAACGATTCTGTGGTTGTGGTAAGATTTATGACTGAAAATGCATGCTCAGTAAGGCAAAGTATTTGGTGTGAGACTTCAATTTTGTTTTGGTTCCACACACCAGCCTAGCTCTGTAAATACATACATTTTAAAAATAAATGAGTATATTTTGCATGGGTTGGTTGTAGTGTGATGATTAAGGGTTAATGTAACTTTGGCAAGTTAGCTGCTAGTGTAAATTTATATTTATTTATAGGCACTGAGTAATAAGAATATTAAATGTAACACTTAATATATGCTATGGTTATTTTGTATTATATTTGTACAAAGAAATTTTAATCCATTACTGTTAACAGTCACGTGAGGCAAAAAACTAACAAAAAAAAAAACATTTAAATAACAGATGAACTGGATACTGAAATGCAAAACTTGTAAACACTACTTCTGTTGGAAGGCTCTGTTGGAACTTACCTCAGCAAAGTCTTCCCTAAGAATAAATGGTGTGACCAAATCAAGTAGATAGACTAGCCTAACTAGTAGTCGCTAAGACCTCAATGTGAACTGGCAATTCACTTTTAAGAACGTTTTTGGTCGAATTAGAGAAACAACGCGCCGGCGTCGACGTTAACCAGACTAATAAAATGATGTCACGCAGGCTGTGCTCTAGCCCCTTTCAGTCAGCCTCACTGAACACACACAGTGTTCGTCACGAAAGGGGCGGGTCTGGAGTGAATATACGTGTGCCTATTGGACGTTCCAACCGCCTGTCACTTTATGTCGCCTTTCTATTGGCTGCTAGCATGCGGGTTTATCTCTTCATCTCTTGCTGCTCTTGTATAAATGCCGCTTACTTTTCTACCGTGAACCTCCGCCGGATGTTATAGTTCCTGTAATCAATTATTTTCCCCTTAAACTACATCTATTATACCTTGTCTGATTAATGACCAACAACCATTCTGCACGCCCTGGCCACTCCTTGTGTTTTAACCCGTTGACCTAGTCGAAAAAACTCTTGACTCCTCTGGGCACATGAAACTGGACACCCGAGCGTTCGAGGCACCTCTTTCCAAGCGGAGGAATACATTGTTGCTGCTCACAATGTGGATGGAGGTGGTCAAGATGTCTACTAGAAGAATGAATTCACCTCAATTGTAACAATATAAAGGAAGTCGTTTGGATACAGACCTGCAACACTGTATTTATGACGCTGGTGTTTTGCTGGAGGATGTCAAAGGAGGAATAACGCACATTGTTGCGCCTATCAGCCTCTAATGCGCCGCGCTTCAAATTCTTTCAAGTTTTATGGTTTTTCCCTACGAGATTCAACCTTTCTTTTTCTTTTTTTACTACTGGATGTAAAACAACTGATAATCAGAGGTAATGCTTCTTTCCCGTTTCTCGAGTTTTACTCAATAAGTGAAATGGTTTTAGTCTTATATTTACATCAGAGAGTCACATAATTGCATATTGAAGTTCCATTTAGCAAGTTTTTAGGACGTGTGCTTATGGAAGTTGGGGGGTGCAGAGTGTTTTTTTTTTTTTTTTGGTTTCTTCTTCTTGCTTTGAGGCTGTGTTGGTGGTGGAAAGTCCTGCCCAGTTTTGTGCTGGTGGTCTTTAACCCAGTTCTATCCTAACAGAAATGACTCCTTTGTCCTTTTATCAAAGTAAGGATTAGTTTTGTGGGGCGCGTATGAGTTTAAGTGACTAGTTAAGAGCGAGCTGTCAGTGCACATTTAATTGACAAATTACTAATAGATGAAAGTTACTTTAATTCGGTAGATTTGTTCAAATGTATAATGTTCTACTGAACTTAGGCCGCTGCGTTGTAGCGTGTTGTATCCAGGTTTGCCTTGCACAAAACGTTTGGTTTAATTCAGTTACTTCGGTGAATATTTTCTTCTTTTTGGGGGGCAGGAAATTCCTCGCCCCCCTCCCCACCCCCACTCGCCTTCATCAAATCGCGAGTCTCTTGAGGAAAAGTTGACATTTTGTCGCGGGTACTTTTATTAACTTGCGCTTAATCCCCGGCCAAGCTTCTACATTTATCTCACAACACATGAATAATTGAGAGTTATCGGCCCGACGGCTGCTTGATATTGATAATAACGCCGTCCTTATCAAAAGTACGTGCGCGCGATCGATGTGGCCTATTGGTTTTCGAAATGGTTTGCTATCGGAATACAATAAGTTTACAACTGAGAATAAATATTGACATTGTTCATGTTTGGTGGAGCTTAGCCTACTTACACAAAGAAAGGGACGTGACTGAACTCTAGTTTAAACGTGTTTGCACACAGTAATTGAGATGGGGTTTAAAAAGGACATTTTTTTTGTGGATTTATTCTTAACATGGATTTATTTCGGGTAGCCTATATTGAATTGGTGGTTAGTGGTAACACTGTTGCACCCTCTTACAACTAACCACCAATGGCTGCAGTGATACAGACCTTAAGATACAATTTAGCATACCTTTGAACTACGAAATACGTTTCAAATTTGTGTTTCGCCTTGTTTTTAGTGTCACTTTATTAATTTCCCTTTATTGTGTGTGTGATGGGAACATTTACCGTTAGGGATGGAAATCTAGGGATGGAATATAGCGATTCTGCTTCAGTTTTTTCGCTTAATGATATCTTGACGATTTTAATGATGTTGATATAATAATATCAGGAAAAATGATTGTGGCATTTAGAGCTCAAATTATGCGACCGCACCAGATTTCAGCAGAACCGACGTAACAAATCATAAATAAATGTAGCTAGCCTACATCTCTCGCATTGGTGTTTTTTTCCCTTTACAGACTTTTAGAGCTATCATAAATGCATCATAAAACTGACCCTGATTATAATGCAAATAGTAAACAAACGAAAAGGTGGTAAGCTGTTTCATTCATCATTTATAGAACATAATATGATTTGTAGGCCTGTCTTATTTGCACGTTGTCATTAGAACAGCCAGTCAGTAATAGGCTTATGTAAGTTATGAGGTAACTTAAAATCAGACAAAACTAAATAAATCACTTGGGGTTCAGTAAGCGAGCTAGATTCATTCAATAACAACTCCAGCTGATTCATAAGAGTTTTCGATCCACTACACAAAACCGGTTCATAAGAATCATTCGTTCGAAATTCGAAATGTTATTTACATTTTTAGAATCACTTAAAAGAATCGACTCATAGAGTGACTTGTTTAGGAATCAGATTGGACTAAATTGATGATCAATAGGAAATACTGTCAGATTACATTGATCTGCTAAATGAATTACAGGTCATAAATAATTCGGATCAATTTCTTTCTTTTTTTCAAGAACCGGTTCTCGATTCCAAACCCTAATCAGACTACTACAAGGCCTTCACCTCATTGGCTGTTCATACCAGTTCAAATCAATTCATGTTCCTCGGATCTTAGGCGTTTGTTACATTTTACATGGAAATATGCTGATATATACCAAGTGTAATATATTTTTACTTGTGGTTTGGCTTTGTTTTGGCTGGCAAAGACTAGAGGGGAATGTGGGACCCTCTGTTACTATCTTTCTTGTCTTTTTACTGAGGGTCCACTTTCTACGTGTTGTCATTTAGTTGTTTTTGTTTGGGAGTCGAGAACGCAGTGTGAATAAAATGTACTTGCAAGGTGTAAAAACACTTTTATTTTAGCTGTTGGCTTGTAATAGTGTTATAATCAGACTGCTGAAGAGAAACTAATGGTTAATAAGCAGGACTGCTAAAGCACACCACCTGTTGGCATGATACGGGACCCCTAATGATGTTCCTGAGGAAAAGTTTCATTTTTTTTTTTTACCAATATTTGATGATTTCATTGTATTTTAGTAAAAGAGATACTTAAAGTATTTTACTGTATTTGGAGACTGTTTAACCCCCCCCCCCACGCCAACCCCACACCCTGGTTTGATGGTCTCCTTTCATGCAAATCGACTGGCCAGATAACTATAAATCATACACACGATAGAGATGTACAATAAGTCAAGAACATTGATTTGCATGTTCCATGTGCTGATATCATGGTTTCATGGAAACTTATTGACTTGTGATCGCATTGAGTTTCATTGGTGTGCTGAAGTTGCATAACACAACAATATCAATAATAAGATTGACCGACATAATAGAAGAACTGGCTCTTTGGAAACAATCAAAATAAAACCCTGTAATGCTTTTTTGGCCGTTTAAGTGTAACACAAGACTAATTGTAGTGTGTAAAACATACAGGATGTCCTCGGCCAAATTAAATCAAGCAAGTTTTAGATTCGAAATCAAAATCTTGGACAAAGATAATGACGGCACTGGCATTTCATACAGCCTCCTGAAGCAATGCACAGTTAGTTAATTAAATGTAGTCCCATTTTTCAGTTGAGACACGGAAATGCTGGTAATGTACTCTTATGAGATGTGTATGAGTACAATACACTCTCACTTTTATTTACTATTCGACATGCACTTCATCACTGCTTTTCTCATTCATCTGGTCTTTAGATAGCTCACCCCAGCTGTCTCTCTCTGGTTTTCTTCTGCAGGGTGCTTTAAAGACCGAGGGGTATGAACGAGGCGCACCAGAGAATGGCTACAGTGGGAACAGATAAGGAACTCAGTGACCTGTTGGATTTCAGTGCAGTAAGGAAGAGACTATGGAGTCTTTGTTACCGATCTAGACAAAAACTCTCTCTCGTAAAGAATCGCATTATGATTCCTTATTCGCTTCAACAACGTCTGACCTTGTAGTCAGAGGGTAGCCGGTTTTCTTCATAGCACTTCAAACTGATCAGATCTCACGTCACAATGCCTGCTGTGTTGTTGGTGGCTATAAACATTATAATGAATCTTTAAATCATGTGCGGTCTCCAACTGGGTCCTTAGAAGTGCAGTTTGCCAGTTGAAACATCTCCAGCATATAGCAATAACCGTCTCTCTTATCCTTATCTCTCTTATCCTTCCATTTATTATTCTTAATTTCACCTGTTGATAGAACTTGATTATTCTTGGCGGTCATGCTTTCCTAAATAGCTTCAAAAAAAATAGCGAATATAAAAATGTTAATTCATTGAACGGCTCGACCATGCTTCATTTATTGCATTGGAAAATTGCCATCTACCGAAGCAGTGAATCAGCTAAGACAATACATTGATAATCAGACGTGCCAGATCGAATGCATTATGATCTCAAATCTAATTACAAATTTTTGATGGTTTAGTTACTCCCTCATATCGCATTCATTTTCCAGCCTTGAACTTTTGTAAAAAAAAAAAAAAATTTTTTAAAGGAGCTTCAGCATTTGGTATCTTCTTTCTCGTGGTGTAAAAGGTGGTTCACATTGTGAAAAATGTCTACCACGCCAGAAAGTCCCTCTCATGCACTATGCAAGGCTAGCACTGTTGCTGCTAATGGGTTTCTCTTTGCACTTCAAAAACAAAGAGGCATCATCCATTCATGTAAACGGAGCCTCTTCAGCCCTTTCCGTGAATCTTGAATTCTTTGTAGTACGAGACAAGATGCATCTTCAAAGAGCCATACTATTTTGTGAGAAAAGTCTCTTTCAGATTGAACCATTTTAGTGGGTTTTATGTGGCAAAGTTGACATGACCTTTAGCATTAAACGTTTGAACAAGCTAAGCTTGACGTCATAGAGCGTGAATCCCCAATAATGCTGAAAAATCGATGTCTGTGGGCACCTGTTGATGTGAGTTTGTCTTAATATGCTACTATGCTTAAACTTCTTATTTTTCTGCCTTAGATGTTTGCACCCCCTGTGGCCAATGGGAAGAACAGGCCTACCACACTTGCTAGCAGTCAATTTAGTGGTTCAGGTAAGTCTAAACGCATGCCTTTTCCTGTTTAGTGTCACATATTCCCCGAATTTGCCATATTTGTACATTTCATAAGTTTAAAGCGGTGTTCTTTATAGCAGTTGAGATGTTTGGGCCAGTTGCTAAGTGCTCCTTCCTCTCAACAGAAGAAAAGGACAAGCTTCTTCTTGTTTTCCTAAACCCTCTCTTTTATGAATTCACTGTAGTATATCCAGAGTCAAAGCTCGGGGCAGTTTGGATCCCTTTGAACTGGTTGTTCAGTTAAAGAACCTATTGCACAAACTTGTACATCGTAAAAACTTTGTTCGGTCAAGAAGAGTGACTGATTTCTGTTTATAATCCCGTTTTTGTCCAAAACATCTCATTGTCTTTGTTTGTTGTCTGTTTGTCATCTTCTACTTTATAACCAGTTGCACATCACACTCACAAAAGTGTTATTTTTGCAACCATCGTTGGCTTGTGTTGCTCCAGTTTAGATTGTTTCAGAAGCTGTCAAAGTCATGAACGTCCCATGCATTTCTCTTCAAGTCTTTCCAGTCCGTGTGTCTGTTTCCCAATCGACACTTTAAACATCACCCTTGAATAAGAACAATCTGAGAACAAAGACTTAAATAAAGGCCTTACGGTCTCCAAATGATTGCCCCACGCCACCGCGTAAAACACTCCTCCCCCCACACAAGAAAACACTTTCTCCTCCTGCCAACTGACAGGAAATGGACCCTCTCTGAAACAAAGCTCTCTCATACCTCCCACCACCCTGCAGGAGGCCCGCATGAGAACAGCAAAAGAAACACGGTGAAAGATCACCAGCTTCACTCTCGGTCCTAAAGTGCCATTTACATAGCAGGGCCGAGCTAATGTCACAGTTTGAGATTTTTATTTGCGAGAGCTACCTGACACCGAGGTGACCCCAACTCTTAAATCTGTCACTTGTGAGATGCTTCTAGAAGGTCTCCGCATCAGTCAGCATAAGCCTCACCCTGTGAACTCAGGATAACAGGATATGAGATGACAACAAAGGTCCAAGTGACAGTTCCTCAACGTTATTCATTTAAACTTCTAACAAAATTACGGGTTTAGTACATTCTAAGCTTTGTCGGCATAGTTGTGAACATGTTCTGGATAACCACAGAATATTTTTTTTACCTCGACCCTTTTTGTTTTTTAAAGAAGTATTTTGAGGATTTAAAAAACGTTATTTTATTTTTTGTATAGTTTTGTGTTGAGACCGCTGTTCCAGTCTAATTTTTATGTTTAAAATCTTCTCTGTATAAAAAGTTCTTCTTTTGCACAAATTGTCCCAAAGTTACAAAATGTTTTGACATTACATGGTTATGGCAGGAACTGCAAGTAATATGTGTATATTTTTTTGCACAAGCAAGCTAATTTTCAATGTTTCCAACTAGCCTCATGTTAGGACCTAACTTCAAAACATTGTACTCTGACATTTATTGTATTGCCCTGTCCTTTCCCATTTTATTTTGCTTTTAAAGAATTAAAGGACAAAGGACATTTTATTTCCTGTGGTAACATGCCACAAATGCTGTTGATAGAGCTTGACATTTATTGAACCCAGAACATTCCTTAAAGATCATAAAAAGTATTCCAAATTAACAAAAGCTGTGGTTTTCAACTTTAAACTAAAGGCCAGGAGTTAAACTTCTGACTGTCCTCTGCTATTCATTCAGAAGATCCCCAAAGTCATTTTTAGAGGAAGCAGTGGCCTTCAGAAGTGCATCTGGTCTTCAGGACAAAAGTGCTCGGAACGGGGGTGTTCATCTCCTCCCCCTCCTCGGGCAAAGCCACGGTGTTTGCAGGATTTTTCTTGCATGGGAGGACTTCACCAGGCGTCCTCTCGCTCACCCCACAGCTGCCCAACACGTCACCCACTGAGGCCAGCATTAGGACAGAGTCCATTTCCCCCCAGTCACATCCCTGAGATGCGAGCACATTCACACACACCCCAACCCTCTACATTACGAGTAAATCACTTGCATATGCGACTAAAGCTGTGTCCGAAATCACTCCCTATCCACAATAAAGTGCACTATATCGGGTGTCGGCTGTTGTGTAATGCTGAATTCTGAGTAAAGGAGTTCATTCTCACATTCGTTCACTACCCACAATCCTCTCTGATTCCGAGTGTACATCTGACACTATTTCCCTTAATCCCTTGCAGAGAGGACTTAGAGATGCCATTTCAATCTTTATTATTTCCTCTTTAACGGTTATTTCATGCATTATTAAATTAAAAAAGTATATTATTTAGGCATGGACCCAGTTTAATGTTTCACTAATTTACTGAGGAGGTGTTGTTAACTTACATGATATGATAGAGATGTGATGATAATTTGGTGGATGATATTATCCGTTAATCACCTATGTGGCGTATTCATCCTGATGTAACTAATGGTCGCCTGAGGGTGCTCTACAATCACGGTCATCTTATCTGAGCACAAAACGCTGCTCAGGAGAGTTTCAAGACAGTAAAAATAACAAATACATACAATGTATGTATAATATGTGTTTATTTTTGCTGCCAGTATTTTAATTTAATTATTAGTAACATATTAAGCATTACAAAACAAGTTAGGCCTAATAATACCATCGCTGAAACCACAAAGCTGGCACGGAGGTATATATAATTGCTATATAAAGTCATTGTGAGTGTTATTGTCATTCATTTTAATTTTCTGAAATAATATAAATGTACAGCTCTTGCTCTCTGACGAGAAGAACCGGTTGCATCGGTTTTCGGATCACCAGTACACTGAACTAAGAACCGTTTCTGTCGGACACATGCGGGATTCAGATCGCGTCTGTACTGAACTGATTATTTTGGTGATTGATTCTGAACTGATTCTGTGCTAGTGTTATGATCTCTGTCCACTGGAACGCTATCGCTTTTAATTTTAAAAGGTTTATTTAAAACAATTACTTATCAAACAGATGGAATTAGAAATAAAGGCCTGCCTCTAAAAGCCTGTTACCTTCTGCAGTTCAGGTAAATAAAGGCCCCAGCTTTTATTTGAGGAATTATGGTAGAATAGTATTACGGTATGGTGAGTAAACAAAAAATTGCCAAGGTGTTGGTAGGGGGGTTGACACCTCAAGCCATTATTGCTTCACTTTTGATATCTGCTGCGATCTGAACTTGAATAACTGCACACTGTGCAGCTGATGTATTTGAAGGAGTTTATAAAGGAAATGATCTTTCCTCAGTGCAGGAAATGGAATCAGTTCCTGCATGACTGAATGTCAGATTTGTCTTTGAAGAATTGCATTTTGATGATTCCAGCAAATAAGTGGCCAATAACTCAAAATATAAATCACATTGTGTCCACAAAAAGAATAATAATAATTATACATACAAAACCATATTTGCCCTGAAAAGGCACCAGTTTAGTTTGTTAATGTGGTTAATTAATTTGTAACAGTCTGACAAATCCAATCCAAAACCATTCTCCAATGTTAAACACCTTCTATGGTCATTCTGCATCTGAATCAGTATCTCTGCCTCTTCATTTTCCCCACATAAGATGATTCTGCCAGGGAGATTCTTTCACTCACACAGTCGGTGCCCACTTCATTTCCCATGCTGCCTGCGTGGGCTCCATAGATCACGGCTGTCAGTGTGGATGTCGCTATTTGCTCTGCTTTGTTAGCTTCATCACTCATGCTCAGCCTTCAGTGGCCGCTCTGGCTGAGACCCCCTCTTCTCTCACACATTTTTAATTAGACCTAAAAAAAAAAAAAATCAAAAGGCGAATATGAATATTCATGAACCAACTGCATTAATATGCACAATTATGCAAATCAGCATGCAATTAAGCCATGTGTCTTTGGAGAGCTTTGCATTAAGGCATAAGAAAGGAGGCAGAGGGGAATGCTTTATGAGGAATTTCTGCTCCAGTACACTTTGTTGCCGCAATGTTTTCCAATATGCATTTTCTACATACAAAGCATTTTGGAGAACACTCCGTGTCCTATATGTCTTGTACTGAGGCCTGTGTTGTCCCTATGGGTCTCCACTCCCAAATGTACAATGATGCTAATTTCGCAATTCTTTGATCAGCCTGTTTTTGTTCTGCTTGCCATGATGTTCCTCCCCCCCAACTTGTCTTAATGAGATCCAGTGACTAAATGAATGCTCCCTTTATGGTCAGTGATGTCGAGGCTTGCTGAATGACATGGATATTAGTGTGGTGTGATGGTTTTGGATGAGATCCAGAGGCTGTCTGATAAGCACAGAACCAGCCACCAAATGTCCAATGGCCTTAAAGCATGAAAGGAGAATTAAAAATGGATCTTTATGTGATGGTTTAGTGCATGCCAAAACTTCAGTATTGGTCTGAGAGTTTGTGATCAATCGCTTTGTAGGTATGGAAGAACGCAGTAGTCCCTGGGCTGCTGGAGAGCAAACCAGTCCTTCTTTTAACCAGGTACAGGTAGACCCAATTACTTGTTTCTCATCTAAAGGTGTTGTTGGGACATGTTTTATTGTTTTGACCTGCTTCTGTCTTGGGTGTTTCCAGAACTATGGAGAGGGCTCACACTTCAACGAACATGATGGACTATCTTCTCCATTCCTTGGCACAGGAATTAGTGGTGAGTGAGCTTACCAACTTCTAGTTGGTTTATCTCAAAGCCACAAATGTAGAAACTGCCCCTTGGGTTTGGAAGTTGCTCAGGGTATTTGAGTTCCTCTTTAGCCTCACAAAGAGCATTTACTCAACCTCCATGTTGTGGCATTGGCTTCAATTTCTTCCAATAATTGTGACATTTGCACTCCATTAAAAATGCTGAGTGAGATCGGTTCACTCCAATTTAATTTGTATTCGCAGGCAAGAATGAAAGGGGCGCTTACTCTTCCTTTGGGGGCCAGGTAAGTTGAATCAATTCTTGAGCAACACTTGAAAGTGCTTTAGTCACTTAAAGTGCTTAAATCTGTCATCTTGTTGTCCTCTAAAGCCAGGGTTCCTGCCCTCAGACATCGCCATGCCTTCTGCAGATGCCATGTCTCCATCCGGACTGAAGTCTGGCTCACAGTTTTACCAATCATACCCCAACAACCCCCGGAGACGCCCCTCAGAGGGAAGCATGGGTAAATGACAACATTTACTAGACTTGCATCAGATCAATCAGTATGGAAGGACAGAGTACCATGTATGCTTTGATCTTTTTCACAGATCCCCAACCGAAAAAGATCAGGAAGCCGCCAGGACTGCCATCTTCAGTGAGTAACCTTTCTGAAACTTTCTTACATGTTTCCCACTAAAAATATTTCATTACAACCTTTCCATTTTAATGACCCGAATTGTGAGGAATTACACAGCTGTTAAGTCACCAAAGTCCTGCCCTTTAGAAAATTGTAATTGCATAAACATGTTGTGATGATGTAGTGGCCATTACAGGAACTTCCAGAATTGAATTCCAGCATTTGTGGCATCTGAAATGGTTTGACATCAGCCCAAAAGTTTAGCTCCAACACATCTGCCTGGACGTTTTTAGTGATAAATTCTTGCAGGAAGGTGCCTAATCCTACCCAATACCTAAACTAAACAGCTACCTTGCTAACTATTAGTACGCAACAAATTAGTTATTGAGGCAAAAGTCGTAGGTAATGATTTGTTACTGGCGAGAACAGGACCTTTAAATAAACCCTCAGAGATTGTACCGTTGTGACAAACTATTAAATATTTAAGGCCCATCCTTCCATAAACAATCCAGTTGACAGACTTTTGATTGAACAGGGTATGTATTTTCATTTGCATCAAAATATGTTTACCATGACTAAGGTCCATAATCCTTCTGAACCTTTGACCATTGCAAGTCAGCGTTAACTTGAAAAAACATGCAAGAAGTCATACCCCTTTTTTCAAGTCATGGGAAGAGTAACCATTGTTTCTTGATCTAAATCCACATAAGCTCAACACTTTGCCCTCTAAAACCCCTCCCTGAATGTGATCCTTCATTTTCGCCAATGCTAGACCTTATCCTCCCCCTCTTCCAAAGTGACCCAGTTGTGAGTCCCCTTGCACCTCTCTCTCTCTCTCTCCCTCTCTTGCTTGTCTTAGCTCAGATTAATGGCTTCTGATGAGCTAGGAATCTAGCTCCTGCTGAATCCTACTCTACGGCTCAGTATAACTTCCTTTTTGCCGCCACAGCATTATTATACCCTAATGAATGCGCCAATGCTCACCTGCTACCTTTGCCATACTTTTGAGATATTTCAAAATCTACGTTTTTTTGAAGTTTAAATCCAACTTTGGCTAAGCACTAAAGGATATTGATCTTCTCAAGTGCATCAACAAATCATTGCGAGGGTGTGTTTCCTGGTGGACTTCAGAGAAGAGGGCCATTCTCAGGTTCTTTTTCCTCCCTCATTTGTTCTTTTATGTGGTTTCTACATAATCAACCAGTCTATTTTGCTCCACTCCTACCACTTCTTCGGCAAGACCTCTCCCCCCACTGTTCTCACCCCTCCCCTCTTCAGCCCAGCTGCCTGTGGAGTTGGACGGGCTCCAGGAGTAGGCAGATGGCTCTGTAATTAGAAGTGCATCTCTCCATTCCCATCCCACTTCTCCCTGTTAAATCAAATTACAGGCAAAAGAGAAATATCGCTTTGCTGGATTTGTATTCTCCGTTGGCCCGAGACCCACCCGCCCTCCGGCGCCCCCCTCCCTCCCAAACACTCTCTCATGTATGCACGCATACAGACAAACATACAAATCATACATGTTTAGACGTGCTTGTTGGGGAATACGCTGTATGGAGGTATGCCTCGGGGCTCCTGAATTCAGATGAATTTCCGATCATCATGCAGTTCCGTTTAACGGTTCCAGATAATTTTATTGTGACTACTATAAACAAAACGAAGCTTTTTTTTCCATTTCAACGTTATGGAATATATTAACACCCAGTGGTCTTAGCCTGAGTTGGACTCACTCTCAGTGATGGTGCTCCCTGTAGCTGTCCTCCCTGTCCTTTTTGGCTCATGGGAGTGCGAGAGGAAGTGCCGACTGTGCCATGAGATGGCCGTGGCGCATTTCCCAGCATGCTCTGTTCTCTATCCCTGCCACTTTATCTGAGGGGGCACTATGGAAACACGCGTCCACGTCATTTGTACCGAAAATCACTACGCGCTTGCCAGCTTCATGGGCTCCATGTCAGTTGTGCATTCAAGTGCAAGCGATTTGCTATGGATATTTTGTCCATATGAAGCCTGTTACTTTGAACGCCATGTTTCTTTATGTCCTTGTTTGTAAACGCAGGTTTATGCTGCCACCTCTGGCGATGACTATATCCGTGATGGTGCTGCCTACCCAGGCTCCAAACCTGGTTCTGTGTACCCAGGATCCTTTTACATGCAAGGTGTGTACACTGGAGAAATAAAATCATCTTTCCTTTATCTCCCAGAGCCGTAAATTCTAATATTAATGCGTGCATAACTTGTTAAAGACAAATGTTCCTTTGGATTAGAATAGACATCCACATAAGTTCTTGTGCTGATTGTTATTGATCCTTCCCTTCTGCCTTTGTGTTCGCAGAGGGCCTACACTCCTCTTCGGACCCCTGGGCCCCCTCTGGATCCATAGGTCAGTCGGGCTACACGGCTATGCTGGGGAATTCGCCTCACATCAGTCAGCCAGGCTCCTTCTCTGCGATAAACCCACAAGACAGAATGGTATGTCTTCTGAAAGGTTTTGGAAAAGGACTTAAATTGTGACTCAATTCAGAAGCTCCAGTAACTGTGTTTATTCCTTACAGAACTATCCCTTGCATGGAGCGGACGTCAATGGCTTCCATTCAGGCTCCGCAGCTTATAGCCACACATCCTCCATGAATGGATCAGACAGCATTTTGGGTAAATTACCTTCGTCGTTTGATTTTAATGTCCTCTAGGTTGTGAAATGAGCTTGTAAGTGAGTTCAGATTGGATCTTGAAGTTGATTCTTCTTGTGAAATCATTTTTGGCCCTGGACTAGTCTGAACTCGAACTGTAATTTAGAGGAAATGGCCTTCAATCTCTCATTTGGACTTTGACTGGACATTTTTAGAAGATAGCAAATTATGGATCACTTGAATAGTCGTGACATTGGCGTAATGAATGGAGTTAATAAGTACTCCCGTTCTCTCCCACAGCAAGCAGAGGTTCAGTCGCAAGCAGCTCAGGTGATGAGATCGGAAAAGCTCTTGCTTCGGTGAGTGAGCTTTCATTAATCACCATGAAAGAGCATTTGGCCATGTGAAGTCAAAGATGGATAGCATTATTCAGACTTTCAGTGATCCTTTGGGTATGGATTATTATTCGCCATAGTTGAAGAAGCGCTTCACATTTTGTCGTGTTTTTGATTGACAGATCTATCCTTCGGACCACAACGGCAACAACTTCTCCTCCACTCCTTCCACTCCTGTGGGCTCCCCTCAGGGCATTGCAAGTAAGCCAGATACGCAGTCTTATTCCGTCAAACCTTGATCTGGTGCATTAGATAAGTTTGTATTGAATGATTCCAAGACAAAAACGTTTAAGCATAGGAAGAAGCATGAAGATTCATAAATCACTTTCTTTAGATTAATGGGCTTTGTTTTGGTCAAGGTGTGATTGTGAAGCTCTAGAGCGCCATCTGCTGTTGTAGTGGCACACCAGCATTCAGATGTTTCACACTCAGGCTGTATACATCATGTTCTTCTCAGCAGGTGCAGCACAGTGGTCGAGAGCTTCTGGTCAGACTGCTCTGTCTCCTAACTATGAGGGTGGACTACATGCACTGGTAGGTTTATAAAGTTCCCCAATGTTAACACCTCAAGCTTCACTCTTTGATTAAATGGACGTACAAACCGTATTGTTTTTGTAGTTTAGCTTTTTTATTTTCATCACTTTTAATTTTGTTTTAGCTAAAATCTGTGATCTGTAATATGTGAGCTGCCAGTGCACCATTTCAAAGGTTCATTTAAGCTACATTTTTTCTTTCTTAACTTTTTCAACTAATGACAGTGACTTTAATAGTTTTAGTTTTACTTAATAACAACATTGATGTAAAACCACATTTAGCAATGACAAAATTTTTAGATAGTTTTTAAAAAAAATTTACTTCAAAACATTAAATACAACTTATTTTGTTGTATATATATTTTTTAATATAGACTTTTTAGTTGTGTTAATGACTGTTTTTGGCCTCTCTGTGCACAAAGCATCTGTGCTTTTTATTCTACAGAGGAATTTATTTCAGTTTAATAACTTGTATTATATCTATAATAATATATTCTATCAATAATATCAATTATATCTCTCCACAGCAGAACAAAATGGAAGACCGGCTGGAGGAAGCCATTCATGTGCTGCGAAGTCATGCGGTGGGTCAGGCCCCGGGAATCCCTGGAGCCCATGCCGACCTGCACGGCCTACTCAGTGCCGTCTCCACATCCAGTGGATCTTTGGGGGGTCTCCCTCAGACCTACTCCAACCCAGCACTGCCCCTGAGCACCAGACATCCTACCATGGTTAGTGTAGGCATTATGTATGATCCAAACAGATGGATAACATGAAATTGCACCCAAGGCATCATGTTTTTACTGTATTGGTTAATTTAGTCACTTAACAGTTGAATTATTGCAACTGTAATGTTATAAAGCTATGAGAATACTTTTTGTGTGCAAAAAAACAACTTCATTCAACAGTTTCTTCTCTTCCGTGTCAGTCTTTGATGCACGTTTACAAGAGAACCATGACGAAAAATTTCTAACTCATCCTCTCTGTCGAAATCTTCAGACATCTTTACGAAGACAGAGTTTTTAAGCGTGTATTGTGCTCTGCTTGTAAACAAGGTGTAGCGCATCCAAGTTCAGAAAAGCTGTTAAACCACTGATAACACATGGACTATTTTAACAATTTCTTTACTAATTTTCTGGGTCTTGAAAGTTTCAGTTGCGTTGCTGTCTATGCAGGGTCAGAAAGCTCTCAGATTTAATCGAAAATATCTTTATTTTTGTTTAGAAGATGAACAAAGGTCTTTGTGTTTGGAACGACATGTAACTAGAGTTTCAAACTAGCTTCACAAACACTGATAACAGGCCTCTAGTTTAGAGCTGTATGTGGTTTGTAACACAAAACAATAAAACTGCACCTGTGGGTATTGATATGTGCTAATTGCTCTCCCTTGCTGCACTTGTCTGCAGGCTGGAAGCCATCATGACGACCATGCCTGCCTTCCTCCCAGCAGCACCCTTTTGCAGTCCGCTCATGCTTCAGGCGCCCCACAGCCTGGAGGAGCACCAGAGGGTTTTAACAGTGAGTAGAAGTTTCAATTTCTCTTTCTGAACCGACCGAACATGTAAACAACAGATGCAAATGCTGAGAGTTGCGTGTGAGTTTCAGCGGGATGCATTTAATGATTTCCTATTTTTGGCTTCAGGTTTGCCCGGAGGCTTGGCCCACACCACGCTTTCGTCAAACAAGTCTGATATTAAGAGGGAAGACAAGGAGGAAGAGGAGAACTCCTCTGTGGCCGATAAGTCTGAGGAAGAGAAGAAGGAAAGCAAACCGTCTCGTACCAGAACAAGGTACAAGATCGCCTTTTTAAGCATTCCTCTAAACTAATGGCTGATTGATTTTTAAACCGTAAACACTCAACCAAACGTTGGTTTGAAGCAAATCTGCATTGTCTTAATTTGATCGTCTACAACAAATGTCTAATAAGTTTCTGTGTCTGTTCAAATGTTTCTTCACATCAGGCCAGGCCTGATCTGAAAGTGTTTGGGCTCCCCCAACACCCAAAATACCATGTTTTATAGTGTTCTCCACCCCCCTCCCAAACTCTCACATTGTTTTCAGAAAGGAGGTGTTTACCCATCAAGTCCTTTCAGGTGTATCAGACCAGGGAGAAGAGTAAGTCTATCTCCCACCATAGAGTGCATGTTTGTGAAAGACTCCGGATGCACACTTGATTCGCTTTTAAACTTTAAATGTCTGTGTGTTATTGTGCACAAAATAAATTCAAAGCCATTAAAACACTAAGACGATTTTTGCACAGGTGGGACTCTGACCTATATAGGATGTTTTCACTGGTTTTTCAATGCACAATTGGCAGCAAATAAAGAACATTTGTGTTTTTGTCTTTTATATATGATTTTTTTCATTCACCTCCTGATCTAAAATTGGGTTAAAATTGATGTTTCTATACTACACCAGTAAAACGTTTGGAGATAAATTCTCATTCTTTTGTCATGAAATGGTGAAAATGAAAAAAAAAATCAGCAAAACTATGAAATAACCCTAATGGACTATGATGCTTAACAGCTTTGAAGGAGTTTGCATGTATTCTGGACACTGTTTTCACTGATTTGACACATTTATGCAAAGCCTTCAGATCCAAAACCTATGTAGCATGAGAAGACATTAGTCAGGTGTGTCCAAACTTTTGACTAGTACTATATTTAAGAGATTTATAAGTACTTTATGTACACAACTTGACACCTAATATACTTCAGCAGGCACCTGGACTAGAGAGTGTACTTGTCACCTTGTTAAACGTGTTAAATGGTCAAATAAAATAAATGTTCAATTAATTGTACGGTTTTAAAAATGGAATTTAAATGTTATATGTATTATTATCTCTTCACAGTCAAGACAATGAAGATGATGAGGATTTACCGCCAGAGTTAAAGGTCGAGCGGGAGAAAGAGCGGCGAGTGGCGAACAACGCACGAGAGCGACTGCGCGTGCGTGATATCAATGAGGCCTTCAAAGAGCTCGGCCGCATGTGCCAGCTGCACCTGAGCAATGACAAACCCCAGACCAAACTGCTCATCCTGCACCAGGCCGTCAACGTGATCCTAAACCTGGAGCAGCAAGTCCGCGGTATGCGTTTTCTCCTTTAAAGGGATAGTTCACGCAAAAAAATTAAAACTCTGTCATTATTTACTCGCCTTCATGTCGTTCCAAACATGTAAGACCTTTGTTCATCTTCGTAACACAAATTAAGATATTTTTGATGAATTCCAAGAGCCCTCTGGCCCTCCATCGACTGCAAGGATCCAAACCCGATCCCCACGGTTAGTATTACCGTTTCATATTTTAATTATCATTAAATCTGTATTCAATAACTGCGATTGGAACAACTCCCAATAAAGAAATACTATCCAGCATAAAGCTTAGTTTTCAGTAACAGCACGCGGAGTAGTTTCGTTTTGAGTGAAAATGGGAAATTATACGAATTAATATATGAATTAATATATGAATGTACTTCTGAAGGTTCTGACTGTGTTCAGAAACGATTTGATGACTTTTTGTTTTCATTTCTCCTCCATGTTATACCTGAAGGAAGCGTTCTCAATCACAATACTGCTTTTGTCCACGGAGGTTACGGGAAACAGCTGTAATTCAGCTTTTCTATAAGCGCCACCTTCTGTCAACAACTGGATTAACAGAGACTTATGTTTACGTTCAGTCTGCGTGTAGCTTCTGTCAGGACAAAAACAGACCGAATCTGCATGCCCTGCTGTAAATTTTGACCGGTTGAACAAAAACAAGTTTATGTGGATTCTACATATTTAAACAATTTAGATAAATTACCTAGAATGATTTATGGAGTAGATAAAATGCATATAATCATTTTATATTATTATTAATAATTATCATTTTGACTTAACTTTTTTTTTTATATAGGCTGAAATTATATAGGCTGAGGTTTACCTTTTTATTAAACTTTTTCAAAGCTTTATTTGAACATTTACATGAGATATTTGAATGTGCTATTAAACTGTTGTTAGTCAAGTTGTCATTTAAAATTTATGATTTAAAATGTATGATTTATGCAAACAAAAAGTAATTTTATTTGTTGTTTGTTTAATTTTATAAATAAAACCTAAAGTGATTTATGTGCCGGTACTTTTTGAACGTCTCCAACACATTTTAACAATACCGTGATAATACTGATAACCGTGATAACTTTGGTCACTATAATCGTGATAAAAAAATTCTTACCATTACAGCCCTCGTTAAAATAATCCATGTGACAATTATTTCTTTGCGCACTAAAATATTCTCGTAGCTTTGTAAAATTACGGTTGAACCACTGATGTGCCATGGATTATTTTAACGGATCTCCTTGCTACATTTCTGATCCTTGATCATGTTTGGATCCTTGCTGCCTATGGGAGGAGCCAGAGAGCTCTCGGATTTCATCAAAAATATCTTAATTTGTGTTCCGAAGATGAACTAATTTCATACAGGTTTTGAACGACACCATGGTGAGTAATTAATGACAGAATTTTCATTTTTGGGTGAACTAACTCTTTAATACTAACACAAAACAGCATTTACTTGTATAATTTGACATTTTTTGAGTAATACTTAATATTCAATGGGGAAATAATATGTTGAGACTTATTGAAATATTTTAATTTATAATAGTTTTGATTGATATCTGTTCACTTGGCCTTGCAAATATCAGTGAAATGCTTTATGATAAATGAACAGTTAACCTTTTCTAAAAATCAGTATTGGACTTCCTTTTATGTGAATTAATCCCTAATTTTGTGCTTTTACTTTAATTTTCATTTAGAACGCAACCTGAACCCAAAAGCGGCATGTCTGAAGCGACGTGAAGAGGAGAAAGTGTCCGGGGTGGTTGGAGACACTCAAATGCAGATCTCCGGACCACATCAAGGACTAGGAGGAGATGGACGCAACTCTGTCAGTCACATGTGATCATGTGGTATGTTAATGCACATTTAAACATTGCCTCACTTTGTGTAACCCAGGTTATGCAAACACTTTTTGGTCACTAGTTCGATTTTTTTTCACTATTGATAATACAGTTAATATAGTATACAATAGTTAGACACCAAAAATTAGAGATGCATTTTATCGCTACTGTGCTGATTAACACTTATTTTAATAGCACAATTTAATGGTCTTAAGCAAATGTCAAAAACTAAATCCATTTTTATCCAATGTTGTAATGCTTTTTGTTATTTATTTTGACAAAATGGTATAGAATTTAAATATCTGCCATTTATCAGCCATGGCATTAAAAATTTGTTTCTTATTAGTTATTTTAGTAGTGTATATGTGATATTGTATTATTTAATCATATTTTAAATTAGCTTCTTTCTTTGTATTTTCAGTTATAGCCTTTATTTTAGTAATTGTGTTATGCACGTTGTAATTTTAAATTGCTTTAGTAATTTTAGTACTTCATCTTAAAACCTATTTCAGTTATTTTCCAATGCAAGACCATACTTATATTTTATTTTGGCAACGTTTGTTAATATTAGTCAATTACACATTGAGAAATACTTCTTAAGGACTCAATGATTTTTAGTTATTGTTAATTGCAACATTTAATGATACATAAATATCTGTAGTTGTGTCTGTTAAAATCTAATTAGCTTAAGATGAAATAAACAATGAACAGTAATTAGAAGTAATTAGTGTAAAGTGTTACACTTATTTTAAAGTATCTTAATTTCAATTACTAAATGATATTTTATAGTTTTAGTCTCTGATGGAAATCTGTTTTCTCTCCTTAGAACCAGTGAACTTTCTTGGGGCTCCTGGAAGCAGTGACCTTGAATCTCTTCCACCGTTCTCATCCTCTCTGTGTGCATATAGTGACTCGGAAAGCATATCATCCACGAAATCAGAGATGCGCCCTCCAAAACTTTTCGGACACACGAACCGACCCGCCAAAACTGACACAGCAGATTTTGTCCGTGATCACTCCAGACCGCAACTACCAGCACAAATGTGAAGAACTCTTTCTCAAGTCATTTTGTATTTTTCTGCTTCCTTTGGATCATAGAAATAGACAAGTTCTGACCACAGCTGACGTTTGTTTTTCCACTGCAGAAAAAGAGAGTTTTGATCGAGAGACGAGACGGACGTCAATTTAATCATGGATTCGTGCCTAATTGTTACGTTTTATATAAAAGACGCAAACTGCTTACGTGTGCGGAACAAAAAAAGTTTGGGAGTTGCTTGTACATGAGCAATTTTTCTTTTCTTTCTTTTTTTTTTTATGTGGTTTGTCATTCCCTACTGAAAGGTACAGTCTTACGTGCGTTGTTTCACCAAACCCCATGAGAAATGGGGCAAACCTGCAGTGCTTTTGAGGACGGTGTATCCCAGCATGCCTCTGCTCTATGGGCCAGGGCTCTTTGGGAACGAGAGAAAAGCACACGGGCCGTCGCAGCTCTTCAGACTGTTTCATCTTCCTGGAAACACCACGCATTATCAGCTCTCACGATGCCATTGACTATTTCAGCCAATCGGAAGAAAGCACATCATAAAGGAGCGTGAGCTTCTGTTACAATGACAACAGCGCTTGGATTCCATTGTGTCCCCAAGCAAAAAATTGCCAAGTTGACCTTTCACTTCTTTTATTTTTATCAACCGAATAACTTCAATCATCACTCGCTCGCATCGACTCATTGTTGCCAAAAGCGTACACATGTCCACCTCACACATATGAAATGGATATTATTTCGATTTGAGGAAAAATGTAAGAATATATATATATATATATACATAAATATATATATTTTTGTTAGTCGATGCATTGTAGATTCCTAATTAACAAAAACATGTTAGTTTGAAGTGTAGAGTCTATAGCGCAAGTGAACGCTCGGAGACGCGTCGTACGATTTCAAGAAAAAACCCTGCGTATATTTTCAGAAACGAAAGGTTTGGGCGAGGCGACCCGTGGCTAATTTGATCCCAGACGCCCCCTGATATGCTAATGAAGAACTGATAGTGATGGTTAAGGGTGCATTGAGGTTCAAAGCCTCGCGATAGTTTCCTGATTTCAGGGAACTGTACGTCACTAGAAGTGTTCTTAGGCAATGGTGTAGAGCGTAAGCAACGTTCACCATCATTTCAGTCTCGCCAGTGCACACAATGCAACCTGTTTGAATGTAACATTCAGATGTACACACTCTCACGTCTCCATCAGACTGGCTTACTGTGAGTTTAGTTGATCCATATTGTCATTTCAAGGTGTACGTCTCAACCCATTTTTCGTCATATGCGTGAGATAATGTTCCCCGATTGTTTGAATTATGTATGTAGGAAAGAAATGGTGTTATAACCTGAATAATTTTCACAGTGTCCACAATGGATATGATTTCGGAGTAATAACATTTCACCGTAAGGGGGATACTGAGCTTAGGTTAATGGAGACCTACTATCAATTCTTGATGAAGATAAAAAAGTTGTTAAACATTTATATATATCGTGGCCTTCTTATTCTCAAGACTGTCATTTTTGAGAGTGATGCCTTGTCAGTGCCTAAACTTACTTTCATTGTAAACTTGACCATTTGTTTTATTTCGAAATGCAAAAATGTCTCATCCGTCTTTTTTTCTTTTCTTTTTGGAAGCATCTGTGTAGTATTTAATCTGAAATTTAGAAGCATTGTAGTCTTTCATCCTCATTATTATGCCGTGTGTGTGTGTGCACCTTTTTGGCAATTTTAGGATTCTCTTTCCTGTCATCTTTGGCTTGACTAGGTTGGAATTTGCTTTTTTGCTTTCAAGATGTTAGTGTCCTGTGTTCTGTGAAGCACACGAGAAAATTGAAGGATCTTTGTCGATTAATCAGATGGGGGCCAGAAACACTAGACTGTTATGAGTAATTCTCAATTTACCCAGCTGATACCATCATGTTTGTTTTGATAATATCCATGAAATATATGAGACTTGTTTTTGCCTCCTGCATAATGCTGAAGGGGAGTTGTCGTGTCATCAAAGATTCTCCTGTCTATAATTACTTTATTTTTCTCCCCAAAGCAATGAATGTTCAACTAAAGTGAACATTTTTGAATGAATTGTTGTGTGCCGAAGTAAGACTGCTAACCATTATTTCCATCAGAATTAAGATGTGTGTGAGTTTTACCGAACCTGGTGTCTTGCAGTCGCAGAAGGGACATGAACAATACTGCTGTTGTGTCTTCAGAGTGCCTCCGGTTTTTGTCATTATTATAATTTTTTGTCTTTGTTTTTATAAATATATATATAAAGTAGGTATTGAGAACTGTCCTGTATATAACAGTAATGTAGCAATAAATGTGCCATTTTTAATAACAGAATTATACTTTTTTTTTCAATGTCTTGCTTTGGATCTTGTATACCTTCAAATGAGTTAAATAAAAGAAAACATTGTAATAAAAGTCTTACCTTTGCGTGTCTTTGTCGATAAATGCTTGGGGTAAAGAGAAATAAGGACCATTTTGACTGAGAGAACGATAATTATAACGTCCACACACTAATGGACGATTTCTTTCTCTTCGTTAAAAGAGCGATGCAGCTACGTCATCTGCCGCCTAAATGGTGATTTTTTTTTCGCTATATATATATATATATATATATATATATATATATATATATATATATATATATGCCTTTAAATCAGTCAAATTGCAAAGAAAACCCGATATCTTTCAAAGATTTTATGCCAATAGGCTACATCGATTTTTTTTAATTCTTCTAGATCTTTCTCTTAAGTAACCAAACTTAAGAACTTTTGTTTGTAGGTGGACTGATAAAAAGCCCAGATTTTAAGTGACTATTTTAACAAAATCATTTGTGTTCCTTTTTCTTTTCTTTTTTTATACAATTTTTAACATACAAAAGACGAAAAACAATACATATTTGCATTAGACAAGTAGGCGCATGCGTGTAAATAGAAAAATAAATTAATAATAAATTATTAGCGAAAATTAAAAGGGCTTGGGTGAAAAGGGCTTAATAATAATAATAATAATAATTTGTTGCCGATATCCTGTGCATTTAATAAGTTTTATTCAAGACAATTACACAATACCAGCATTTTATGCCATTTTCATCGCAAATCCTTGTTTTAAAATGTTGGCTATGTTATTCACACTCTGTTTTAGTGTCTGTTTTAACCAAAATACAGTCTCCGCACTTTTCCAGACTTTTCTATCAGGCTTATAACGGACAGCCCGGGGTCCTGAAACAGCCATTTGAACTTGTTTACCTTTTGAACACAGAAAGAGAGAGAGAAAGTGATGCAAAAAATAATAAAGCGGATCGGACCCAAATATGTTTCCATTGCCAGAACGTGGTAAGTTCATCTTTGATTTAATAATCAGTTAAGTAGAACAAGATGTTGACTTCAAAGTCAAGCAGCTCGTCTGACATTCAGCATGTGTTTCCACTCTCATAACTCTAGAATATCTCGCTATTAATGAGTAATTACAGATTTTTTGACATACTATTTCTTTTCACGCACTTCAGGGTTCCGACGCTGCTCGGATGGGGTACAGTTGGTGGCCTGGCTGTTGTATATTTCACAGACTGGCGGCTGATCATGGATTATGTTCCCTACATCAGAGGCAAATTCAAGAAGGACGACTAGTTGACCAGATCTCTGGAAATCTGCTGCTGTGCATTTTAGCCGGGAACAAACAGTTGATGCTTTGACCAACCAGTAGGCGGCGCTGCTGATGTGACATTCAGCCATAAAGATCGAAGATCTGCCACAGTGTTATATTTGTGTTGAAAATATCTTATAATGTTGTTTGTGTGTAAATCAGTCTTGCTTACAAGCTGTTGTCTGTACAGGGAGTCTGAAATGGTTTAGTTTTATGCGTGGCACATCCATATTGCGTTACTTTTGTGAATAAATGGTGATATTTCTCTATACACGTGTCATTACATTTATTTAAGGCGAGTGGATTCAAATTAACGCGACAGTTTTTACATATTCCTTGTACTTCTTAATAAATATTGCTATTTTTATTTTACCAGGAAATAATCCCATTGAGATTCAGAATCTCTTTTCAATGGAGTCCTGGATAAGACAGGGGTAATAGTTCCATATAAAAAAATACATAAAACATTTAACAAAAAAAAAAAATTAACATCTCAAAATGATAAACAGCAGCACTCAGTAACAGCACATGTGCATATAGTACTCAAATAGTCCTTTATACTCATTTTAAATTGTGTCATTGTCTGTAAAGAATAAAATTTGAGCTGATTCTGCAATTTATTCCAGGAAAAATGTGCGTAAACCTTAAAGGCACTTTCACCGAAGCCAGTTCGCGTTCGTGGGATATCATACATGATTTGCCCATATGATCTAAGATTTCATTTCCTGGTAGTGACTTTAAGACTCAGGAGAGATCATAAGTAAGCAGGCAGTTTACAAAGTATGGCCTTAAAAAGAAAAATATACCAGTGAGTGCTCCAGCCTGCGTTTGTACAGAGATGGCCAACCAACACTCTCATACAATATGCAATGATGAATATGAAAATTGGAATTAGTTACAAATCTTAGTGCTGCATGATATACTGAATCCAGCGTTTTCAAAGAAGATTTATTTGCATGCATGTTTAAAATATCACCATAATCCAGCATGGTCATAAACGTTGTTTGTATAAGTATTTTTCTCATACTAAACGAGAAACAGCCTTTGTTTCTATAATAGAAACCCAACTTTACTCTTATTATTATAATTTTTTTTTTTTGTTAGACCCTTTATGTGCTGTTTGGAGGACAAATTATCTTCTAAAAGGAAACAAACATATACTCGTTCAATTACTTCCTCATCTAGTGTAGCAATTTGACAAGCATCTTCTGTGTTCCTTAATTTAGAAAAGCACGTCATTTTAGTTTTATCAGAGTTTAGTACAAGTCTAAATTTCTGAAGATTCTTCTGAATAATTATAAAAGCAAGGTTTCATGATGATGGAAAGCAGCTTTGAGAAGGCATCTTGCTTTCTCACCCATACAAAAATGTTACTATTATAACCATGGTTTCCGCCAAAAGATATTTCTCCCAGAATCCTCAAAAGATAATCCTATGCACATATATTCCATCCCGATCCCACAGGATTTTCGTATGGGATTTCCTGCAGGACCTTTAAAATCCCACAAGACGGAAACCTACTGTACAACTTCTTAAACAGGAACCTAGAGGACAAGTATCGAACTGTACTTAAAATAACTGAAGGAAATAGTTATAATACGACGATAAAATCTTACATGGTTATGAAAAACAAGATACAGGTTTACAGTAACTTAATCATTAGTTACCATGGTGATTTTTTGTAGCCTACGCAACAAACAAAGCTAATTCACACAGCCTAGAACATAGAAGTAAAATGACCTGTATACTGTGTAAATACATTTTCTTCGATTAAATAATACGACAAATCGTTGATACATGAAACAAAACAAGTGTATTATTGTCACCATGTGGCTTATGGTTACCCGACTACCGCAGGGCTTTGTCTCGTTGTCAGCCCTAATCGGGCATAATGTCTTTCATTTGTCTCATTGAAGGGGGAGGGGAGAGAAAGTGTAGAGGAAGAGAGGGGGATTTAACATTCACAAAAAAGGCGACACCAACAGAGAATGCGAGATGGAGAAAAACGAGTAAGTATAGCCGATTTAAAACCGCAAACGTATTAAATCGCGTCTGCGTTTCTAATCCTGCTGGTTTAGGAGCTAAGCGATCGCTTTTGTTTATCTGAGTCGACTAGTCTGTGGTTTGCCGGTGCTACTAACGTTAGTTTGCGCAGTGCTTTCATCGGCGATGGTCTTAAAGAAAGAAAACGCGCATAGCGTGTGATAAACTCATTAATGTAATAGCAACACAGCGGCCTGCAGAGCTACATGCATGAACAGACCAAATTAAGTAACGTTACTCGGAAGCGTGTTTTGTGTTAACATGAAAAAGGCTAATGGTTTTGCTAAATAAACTCTTTATTCAATCTTGTTGTAACGTCGCTTGACCAGGTGCAGCATCGCTCCGCGATTGCCATTTTACCGCACGATGTTCAAAAGATACGTAATATCCACCAACCGTAGTTCTCTATTCAGTTTTGGGATAAAGAAATGTTTGTGCATATGCCCCAGTTTTACCGGTAATGCGTTTGTTTACTTTCACAATTGGTGGAGGTTATGCAAAATATGATACTGTTTTAAGATAACAAAGAGATGCCGGGATTGCAGCATTGTCTGCAACGAAAATACGCATACATTTATTATACCACGAGTGCCGCTACAGGGTTATGACATCTGGATGATGCATGAGGCATAAGTGTAGCCTATTTTCCAAGCGGAGGAATCTTATTGAGCAAAAGTGATGAGGCTACGATACAGCGGAACGTTTTGCAAAGTGACAAAGCAACATTATTGAAAATAGGCAATGTTCTGCTACATATACGTCTTTTGTAGTTATAATTCAGTTAAACATTAGATAATAAGCATGTCAGGTATTGGACTGTCTCATGGCGCGAAAAACGCGAGTGCTGGGATTGAGGAGGGAAGCCATGTGTGTTAGGTGCGGAGTACCAGGTTGTAAAAGTAGGCCCGGCTGTGGAGAGGATTTTGTGTGCTATATTTCAGAAGAGGGTGGGGGTGCATGTCAGTTGAGTATGTGAATCGAATGCAAATTGAAATGGCTCCTTTTCCCTCCTAATGATTCGGCTTGACCGGTTTAGAATTACAAAAAGTTATTTCACTAGTTTGTCAAAGTGAACTAAATATCAGCTGAAGGAGAGAGAGAGAAAGTGCACTAAATGTAAGTAAATGAATACATGTACAGAAAAACACCTTTGTCTGCAGTGGTAAGAATTTACAGTAAAGTAGACTTATTTTGACTTTGGTAACCAACAAGCTGTTCAAATGATGATTTAAGAAGCGAGTCAGGAATCTTATCTGTGTTGACAAGTCAGATTCGTTTGAACAAATAGTGTCTGTTGAAAGAAGTTTTATAAATTCATCAGTTCAGTTCATTTCAGAAACTTCATGATTGTTTGTAGTGTCGCTCTGAATAAAACTTTTTTTTTCTACCAAATTAATTTTCAAAACTTGTTTGAAGAAATGTGTGAAATTTGCATCGTTTCATTTATGATTCACTAACCTGTTTCGGCAGAACCATTAAAAAAAACAATTTGTCAATGGCAATATGTCTAGTAATGTGTTTGTTTACATGCACTGTTTTTATGATAAATGTTTACTTTTTACACCGTTTATGGCACCTGAAGAACCAAAAATGATTCGTGTGGATCTCTATTCCATTTTTCTATACCACTGTCAACTGTTAAGTTGAACAAATGATGTCTCATGGTCTGAATAAACCTATTTCCGAGGATTCCCAGTCAACAACATGTCATAAATAGACATGACTGTTCTTTCTTTAGCAGAGGTGAGGAAGAAGAGGAAGAACAGAGGCGAGAGAGGGGGGAGTCAGGTCGTTTGTATAGTTTGTGGTATCGTATTACTTAATTAAAAAACCATCTATGTTGTTATATGTTTGCACGCCTTGACAAGCTTGAAGAGCCATCGACTAAACCCCCCCAAAAAGTTTATCCAGAGTTGTGCATGAACTTGAAACAAGCACGAGATCTTCATGGTGTCATCATGCAGAGTATTCAGTGAACTCATCTTCGCATCACACCCGTGTCCACTAACTTTTAACAGAGGATCGTGATTTAAAGGACTGGGTTGGTTTCAGAAGCAGAACTGCAACTGCATAGTGCAGAACGTCAGCTGAGATCTAGACAAACAGGATTACTATTATCTCAAACTATGTGAATCAAATGTAAACATTTGACAGACAAGATTGACGAGGGCTTGTTAGGGCACTTAAAAGGACGTCATCTAGTGCAAGTCTTTGAAAACCCTAGTAAACAGAGTACAGGAATGTATTCATCCATGTGTTTAAAAGTGAGAGTAGATCAAGAATAGTTTCTTTTTTTCTCTGTGCGCACATACTCCTCTTAGAGCAATTATGCAATATTAAATGAAACATATTACTTTTAGATTTAATTGTACATTTAAAAAACAGGTTATTTGCATTCAAAATTCATATCAATTCATATGTGTTTAAAGCATTAAAATGACACTTTGAATGTGATTTTAATGCCGTCATAATTGTCAGTGTTGAGGGGCAGAAAGCTTTTCTAGTCCTCACAGTGTTCATGGTCTAATAACATTGTCATTTCGTCATCACAGGCTTGGGATTTATCAGTATTCTTTCCAAGTTGCATGTTATTGTTTGCGTATATGGTGTGTTAATATCCGTATGCAACTGCCGTCATCATAACCCATTCTCTTTCCAAATGTGCATCCATACCGGGTTTATCAAATGTCTGAGATGTGTCCTATTTTGCTCGCCCTCGCCAGCCCCACTGGGAAGAAGTTCCGGAGCAAGCCTCAATTGGCCCGTTACCTTGGCAACTCCATGGATCTCAGCTCCTTTGATTTCCGAACAGGCAAGATGCTCATGAGCAAACTGAACAAGAACAGACAGAGACCCCGATATGACAACAATAGTCAGACTAAGGTGAGAGGACTGCAGAGGATCAAAAAATTGAACATCCATTTTCATATTCAGGAAAACATATTCGTCATCCTAGATTTATAACTGCAGAGTGATTCCTTAAGAAGAAATGCGTGGCATTTAAAACAAATTACAGGAATAGTTCACCCAGAAATGAACCTTTGCCAAAGATTTACTCACCCTCAGGCCATCCTCGATGTAGATGAGTTTGTTTCTCCATCAGAACAGATTTGGAGAAATTTAGCATTACATCACTTGCTCACCAATGGACCCTCTGCATTTTGAATGGGTGCCGTCAGAATGAGAGTCTAAACAGCTGATAAAAACATCACAAGTAATCCACACCTCTCCTGTCCATCAGATAACATCCTGTGAAGCAAAAGCTGTTTATTTGTAATAACAAATCCATCCTTAAGATGCTGCTAATATCAAACCATTGTTTCCAGCTAAAATAAGAGTCTTCTATCTATATTAATGCTTTCTCCACTGAAAAGGTAATCTTGGCTGAAACAGGAGAGAAATATGCACTGTTTAAAAACCGTTCTAAAAAATATATGTTGATGTAAGAAGACAACGGGATGGGTTTTTTCACTAGAGGAAGAGTTATTATGAATTATGGACTCAAGTTTCAGCTAGAAGTGACACTTTAAAGTTAAAATGACTTTTAGGGATAAGGGATACTCCACCCTAAAATTAAAATTTTGTCATTAATCACGTATCCTCATGTCGATCCAAACCCGTAAAAGCTTCATTCGTCTTCGGAACACAATTTAATATATTTTGGATGAAAACCGGGAGGCTTGTGACTGTTCTATAGACTGCCAAATAAATAACAGTGTCAAGGTCCAGAAAAGTATCAGTGATTCAACGGTAACCTTATGAAGCGACGATAATACTTTTTGTACACATAGAAAACCAAAATAGCGACTTTATTTAACAATTCCTTTCCTCTGTCTCTCCCCACATCACCGTAGAGCCATCTTGGAGAATCTGAGCAGTACGCAGGCATACGCTATACTGTGTCAGCCGCACTGCACTTATAGTGGAGAGGAATTTTTGAATAAAGTCATTTTTTTAGTTTTCTTCGTGTACAAGAAGTATTATCCTCACTTCATAATGTTACGGTTAAACCACTGATGGCAGATGGACTATTCTGATGGCATCTTTCATACTTTTCTGGACCTTGACAGTGGAACTTACTCAGCAGTCTATGGGACAGTCACAAGCCTCCAGGTTTTCATCCAAAATATCTTAAATTGTCTCGAAAACAAACTGAACTTTTACGTGTTTGGAACGACATGGGGGTAAGTGATTAATGACAGAATTTTCATTTGGGGGTGGAGTATCCCTTTAATGATGGATACGTTTCGCAAAAACACACAGTTTTTCAGTTCACATGATGTTAATTGATGGACTGTAGTCGTGTGGATTACTTGTGATGTTTTTATCAGCTGTTTAGACTCTTGTTCTGACGGCTCCCACCTAAAATGCAGAGGGTCCATTGGTGAGAAAGTGATGTAATGCTAAATGCTAAAAATGTAGCTCATCTGCATTTTGGATAGCCTTAGGGCAAGTGACATGACAATCAAATTTTCATTCATTATTTCTTTAAGGCCTTTTCAAGCCAGTTTTACTGGTCAAGCTGGTCTACCTGCAACAATATCCAGGAAAAGACCAGCGATTCCCATCAAAACCAGTTTAGTAAAGTGTTATATATTTAACAGAGCAAACCCGACCTGAATACGTCCCTCCCAGTACGACAGACAGCCTCCATCTTCAAACAACCCGTCACAAAAGTCACCAACCACCCCAGCAACAAGGTTAAAACAGACCCACAGAAGGCCATTGACCAGCCCAGACAGGTAACACTCGTCTAGTCTAGGTTTTATTCGCAATAACAGTATTTTGTCATAGTGGCGCAATGCAAATCTACTTTTCGTCTACAGCTTTTTTGGGAGAAGAAGTTGAGTGGCCTCAATGCCTTTGACATAGCAGAGGAGTTGGTGAAAACAATGGAGCTCCCCAAAGGCTTACAAGGTACCTCCAGAGGGGCAAGATGAAGACTTTCATCTAAGTGTGTTTATTTTAATCAAGAATAAATGAAAGTCAATATTCAAGTACGTTTTGTGAAATCTGAAGAAGACGAGATAAGTAAACAAAAAACAATCAAAAGTAAGCCAGAGTAGTCTAAATAAACAACAGCAGACAAGGATCAAACAGAGGGATATTTATACTTAGGAATTAGTTCACTAACATGAAACAGGTGGACACACTCAATTCAGTTTCAAAGACAATGTGCTAGTGTCAAAATAAAAGCACAGCAATAAAAACTCACGCACAAATTGTTTTTACAGGTGCGGGGAACTTTATAAAGAGTTTAAATTTGCTTTACAGTTTATTTGACATTTTATTTTTATTTAAAAAAAAATTATTTTTAAATACATAATAATTAAGATAATTAATTAAGAATAAAGGAATTGAAATTGATTTTTATTTTATTGAAAAAAAATAATACACTACCTTTCTAGATTTTAGTTTTTTTGATGTTTTGGAAAACAGTCTCATATGCTCACCAAGGCTGCATTTATTTGACATTAGCAATATTTTGAAATATTATTACCATTTAAATTCATTTAGTAATTTATTCCTGGGATGCAAAGCTGAATCTTCAGCAGCCATTACTGCAGTCTTCAGTGTCACACGATCCTTCGCTAATCATTTTAATATGCTGATTTGCAGCTCCAGAAGATAATGATTAATGAAGACATGATATTTCAGGATTCTTTAATGAATAGAAAGTTCAAAAGAAGGCTGTTTATTTGACAAAGGAATCGTTTTGAACATTATAAATATCGTTACTTTCACTTTTTTGTCTATTTAATGTGTTCTTGCTGAACAAAAGTATTAATTTATTTCTATTTCTTTCTTGTAACATCATAATATGACATCTAAAATATGTCAAAAAAAGATTAATTGAAAGGATGCTAATAAAATGAATGAATGTGATCATATCTGACGTCACTAAAGGAGTGGGCCCTGGCTGCACAGATAAGACCCTGCTGTCAGCTATTGCCAGTGCTCTCCACACCAGTGCGGCCCCCATCACGGGACAGCTGTCGGCCGCTGTGGAGAAGAACCCCGGCGTGTGGCTCAACACGGCTCAGCCCCTCTGCAAGGCCTTCATCGTCACAGACGAGGATATCAGGTACTTCAACCCTCTGAAAGACGCAGTGTATCACTGTGTGGAAGTTCATGCAAGTACAATGATACAGTTTAATTCAATGCTCGCAGAAAGCAAGAGGAGCTGGTGTACAGCGTGCGAAAGCGACTGGAGGAGGCTTTGATGGCTGACATGTTGGCTCACGTGGAGGAAACGACTAGTGAGGGCGACGCACTCAAACAGGAGGGGCATTGCAATGATGATAAACAGGACGTATAGCAAAGGTAAGCAAACAGTTGGAGAAAAATGAAGCATTTCTGCTATTGCTTCCTACAGGAAATAGTCACCAAAATGCCTCTTTTTCTTTTTTGACAGGGCACTCAATTACCTGCACATGGGTTTCCCAACACAACCAGACGCTTGTTGATCAACACACCACGATGATCTCCCAGCTTCGCTTAACATCCATCCATGTACGCCCCTCAGTTGGGTCCTCCCTGAGACTGTTGGCTCGATTTTCAGGCATTATTCCATTTCAGTTTCATTATTGTTTTTATTTTTCAAACATTTTTCTAAAAGAAACAAAATGTTAGAAAACTTCAGCAGTTGAACTGCCTTCTGCATGAAATGTTTTTTGGAAAGGAGGTATTTGGATTTGACATGGAGATGACAATCAAGTCAAAAATACAGTCCTCTAGTTCTGGTGGGTGCTATATTTGGTCACAGCCGACCTAAACTGTCAAAGTTGATCATTCTCTGTGACTAAAAATGTTTAAAGCTCTGTCAAAAAGAGAAAGGTACATGTTTGTGCAAAAATATTTCTCATTTTCACAATATTTGACCAATTTTACTTAATCAAACTAAGGTGCAAATCAGTATTACGCTGTTTAAATTCAGTTTCAGTGTGTTGTTCTCTATGATAAACATATTAACAGTTACAAAGCGTGCAGGTACGGCTTTGTTTGATTTCAAATGTTATGTTTCCAACTCATCTGGTGCTTGTTAAACCTGTTTTTTCATTATAAGCTATTCATACTTGACACTGAAGAACATTTCCACAGTCCGAACCTGAAATTCAAATGTGAATGGTGATTCATAAAATGTGACGCGTGATTCGTATAAAGTGATGTGTAAACATCATCCTGTGTTAAGCAACTCAATTAAACATGTTCCGGGTGAAAGCTATGTTTAAACACATTTCTCAAAATAAAATCTTCTTGTGTTCCTTTCTTCAATGATCCTACAGATGTTGCACTCGACAGAATATTTATTTATGTTTCCATTTTACATTTTTACATTTATGCATTTAGCAGACACTTTTATCCAAAAGTGATTTACAGTGCATTCAGGCTATACATTTTCGTTAGTGCTATCATTTATTTTCTATCCACTTGTTTGCACTACTTTAAGCTGCTAGGATCCAGAGCTGTTTTAAATGTCCCTCTCTTAGCTGAAGGATTAACTGTTAACCTACCATTACGGTTATTATGATGCCTGAATCTCTAACAGACCAAAGGGCACGGGGCCAGTCACTCGCTCCGAGACACAAATGAAAAGAACAGCTGAAGTTGTAGTGAGGTCTCCTTTTAGCTGTCAAAGTAGAAATTAACTTTCTTGCCAGATGGCAACCACAGAGCTCTACACAAAGGTAAGTGCGTATGATAACTTTTAGAAGCTATATATTTTTTGTAACTCCATTGGATGTCATGATAGATAGATAGATAGATAGATAGATAGATAGATAGATAGATAGATAGATAGATAGATAGATAGATTGATTGATTGGTTGGTTGGTTGAGCGGTTGTTTTTATTTAGTGTTATGCATAGATAGATATATTAATAGTTTTTTTTAGTGCTTCTGCATCTGTATTATTTTCACTGTCAGAGGAGACCGGCTGGTGTTAATGTTTAATGATGCGCTGAGTGTATTTATGCTGATGGAGGAGAAAGAGTGTCACTGGGGTGGGACCGGCGATTACTCAGGCACATGAGCCGGTTGTGTAACATACAAAATACTGAATCAATATCCTTGGTATCCATATCTTGAGACATAATCATAATCAAGTCTGTAGAATGCCATGTCCAGTCTTGCTCCTATAATGTCACCCTTCACGCACAGTTTATCTCCAACACACCTGCAATGGATATTTCTAGGAGTCCTGACGATCTCGAAAAGCTAGTTTAGGTGCATGATTGTTCCCAATTCATTTCTGAACTGTTTTTGAGATCCTGATTTGAGAGCTTGAGTAATATCAATTACAAATTCAGCAGGGGATCAGGATCAAATACAAACCTTTTTTTGGACTTCCCCCATACTGTTGACTATGATTATTATTAGTACAGTTGCTGTTTCTGTTGTCTCTCAGGGGGCATGTGTGTGGGTGCCAGACCCAGAAGCTGTGTGGGTGTCTGCCCAGCTGCTTCAAGACTACCATCCCGGAGACCAGCACATACGAATCCGACTCACTGATGGCAGAGTACGACACTTACACACATATAATTCTGATTTGATACCACAAACCTGTCGCACTAACCACTAATCAAACAGTGTTCGAAATGTATGAAGACAAAATGTTTTTCATAATTTTCAGGTGTATAGCCTGATATAAATTTCATTTATATAGGTACAAACCATTTATATACTATTTCATTATTTCTAAACAAGGAGATGGAGTATCCAGTGTTGCCTCCAGAGGGTCTTCCTCCTCTAGGTAACCCTGATATTTTGGAGGGAGAGAATGACCTCACAGCTCTAACCTTCCTCCATGAGCCAGCAGTACTTCATAACTTGCGTGTGCGCTTTCTCGACTACAGTAGCATTTACACTTACTGCGGTGAGTTCAATTCAACAGTAGCAAGTTTACAGCCATTGCCCAATCACCTCTATTTTAATGGGTTTAAAGTTCAAAACACAAAAATGTAAATCACCTCACTCATTGTTATATTGGCTACTGTAAAGAACATTTACCAAGCACTGGGTTTATTGAAATGTAAATTATGCACTGAAAATTATGGCATATTTGCAAAGCAGATTTATTTTAGAGATATATTAACTTCATTTAGACAACTTTTCATATTTAATAGGGATTGTGTTGGTGGCGTTAAATCCATATGAACAGCTGCCCATTTATGGAGAGGAAGTGATTGACGCTTACAGCGGCCAAGACATGGCTGATATGGAGCCGCACATTTTTTCTGTGGCTGAAGAGGCATACCGAACTATGATCAGGTCATGAATAACCAAATAACAAGATCAGTTCACTTGCAAAGTAGTACCATGTTTTTGGACATGTACCATGGAAATACCATGGTATTCTGAGAACTACTTGAAGAGCCATTTAAATAATATTTAAATATCGAAGTATCACGGTATTACCAACACTCTACTATGATAGTACACAGCAGAGAAATTCATTCTGATTCTGAATTACATCACTTTAACTAAAACATATGGGTTTATCATTATAACAGAGAGGAGAAAAACCAATCGATCATAATCAGTGGAGAATCAGGCTCAGGTAAAACTGTATCTGCTAAGTTCACCATGCGCTACTTTGCTGTCGTGGGTGGTGCGGCCCAGCAGACCAGTGTGGAGGAGAAAGTGCTGGCATCAAATCCCATCATGGAGGTACTGAAACTCGATTTCTGACCTTTTTGGTAAAGTAGGAGGAGGCTGTTTGTAACATTTCAATCCTTGCAGGCAATTGGTAATGCAAAAACAACCAGAAACGACAACAGCAGTCGTTTTGGAAAGTATATTGAGATAGGATTTGGACGTAGAGGGGACATAATTGGGGCAAACATGAGGACCTACTTGTTGGAGAAATCAAGAGTTGTTTTTCAGGTGCTTGCTCAATCATACAGTTTTCATATTGTTCAGATTCAGTGGCCAAGTTCTGTTATTGAGATCAATTTTGTTTCATAAAACAAACAGGCAGCTCAAGAGAGAAACTACCACATCTTCTACCAGCTTTGTGCTTCCAGGGATTTGCCAGAGTTCAGGACACTTAAACTTGGTAAAGTCTAAACCTATGTCTTGAAAACATGTTTATTTTTGTTGGAAATTTTTGTTCAGTTACACTATGCGCTACTGCATCTCGCTAGATTCTACAGAGAACTTTCATTACACCAACCAAGGACAAGAGGTGCACATTTATGGCACAGATGATGCGGTTGAGCTAGAGCGGACAAGAAATGCATTTACTATTCTCGGTAAGCCAAATAAATTCCATATATTCCTCCGAAACAACACAACAGACTGTTTGCAAAACTTGTGGTTCACCCCAACAGGAGTGCAACCTGACCAGCAGATGGAGATATTTCGTATACTGGCAGCTATTCTTCATCTGGGGAATATCAACATACAAGCCAGTGGCCGTGGAGGGGACCGCAGCTACATTGATGTACAAGCACCACTTCCTATTGTTTAGCACATTTCTGAGTTAGATTTGTTGTCTGTATAGATGAAGAACAGAAGCAGTGCTAATTTGTTAACAAGTAGCATGTGCTAATATGGATATAATTTCTTATCCATCATACTGGCAGGTCAACGACCGTTCCTTGGCCATCTTTTCCAAGCTTTTAGGGGTGGAAGGTGCTCAGATGGCTCAGTGGCTATGCCACAGGCGACTGGCAGTGGGTGGGGAAATGCTTGTGAAGCCCATTACAGGTCAGCAGGCTAATGAAGCAAGGGATGCTCTGGCTAAGCATGTGTATGAGCAACTGTTCACTTGGACAGTGCAGAGGCTCAACTCATCCTTAAGAGCGCACCGGGAACAGCCCAAATCTTTCATAGGAGTTCTTGATATCTATGGGTAAGAGTTATTTTGTGCGTAACAAATGCAACATGTACATGTAGGATTGTTTGGTCAATCTCTTCTTTGATCGTTTATAGGTTTGAGACTTTTGACAGGAATAGTTTTGAGCAATTCTGTATTAACTACGCAAACGAGAAACTCCAACAGCAGTTCAACAGGGTAAGTTTCCAACAAAAAGATATTGGGATTTGTGTGCATGGGTGTGTAACATCTTCTTTCTAATGAAGAGTGACTTAGTCCTTGAAGGGTTGCTCCTTGAAGGGTTGCTCAACCTTAGTAGGGTGACCATACGCCTCTTTTTCTTGGACATGTAGTGGCTGGGGTTTCTAAATTGCCTAAAACGTCTGGTTTTTCCTATTGACATTCCAATTCCTTCTGAAACACATGATGGGTTCCTGCACACTACTTTTCACTCATAAGGTGTGTTCAACGATGCTCAGACCGCATGAGCCATTAGAGAGCAGATGCTCCTTGTGCTTTCAAATCACTCTCTGTGACATCACTCTTGATGTCATACACCGATCGGTCTGTGCAGTGCTGCTTTAATTTATACATGCCTATTATCCCCAACAAATATGAAAACAATAGGAAAACAAAGCCAAAACCTGGACATTTTTGGCAATTTAGAAATCCTGGCCAGGACATTTCTGGGAGAAAGAGGATTAGGGTCACCTATTACACCAAGCTTTTCAGAATCATGACTAATCGTTAGCTGACCCTTACCATAACCTGCTGTCACTATGGTTCAGCTATAAGTTTTTATATTCAGACTGGTACTGGTGGAATGGCTGCAGAGTAGCCCAGTACCTGCGTGATTCTCATAGACATAAACAGAGAGAAGTAGCTCCGGCTACAATGTTCTTCTGCAAGATGCCGAGTGCAGCTTTAAGTATTTGGTATATGCTTTTTGTCCTCGTCAGCACGTGTTTCAGCTGGAGCAGGAGGAGTATCTGCGAGAGGAACTTCCCTGGAACCGTATTGAGTTCAGCGATAACCAGCCATGCATTTTGCTCATTGAAGGCCAGCTGGGCCTACTTGATCTTCTGGACGAAGAATGTAGAGTAAGGAATCTACATTTGGTAATTCGTGCTGTAGTTCCTCTTATAATGCCATCAAGGTGTATAACCCAATATCGCTCTGTTCTAGATGCCTAAAGGCTCAGATGAGAACTGGGCTCGGAAGCTTTATGACAAGCACCTGAACCACAGCCCTCACTTTCGTAAACCACGCCTGTCCAACTCTGCCTTCATCATTGTGCATTTTGCTGATATGGTCAGAAAACATAAATTCCCCAAATAATGGCGCCAAACCTTTCAGTGTTTGATATTATTGCTGGCTTTTTGAATTAGGTCCAGTACGAGTGTGACGGCTTTTTAGACAAGAACCGAGACACTGTATTTGAGGAGCCTATCAATATACTGAGAGCTAGTCAGGTATTGTTTGAATCGTTCAAGCCTCGGCTGTTGAAGAGTTTCGATTTGTACTCACTCTGCCTCCTCACGACTGCTTGTACCCTTCACAGTCAGAACTAGTTGCCGAGTTGTTTCAGAAGGAGTCAGCAGGTGGATCCCTCCCAAACTCCTCTCTTGCAAACGGAAGCATACGTTCAGGGAAGAGAGCTCAACGAGAGCACAAATTAACTGTGGGCTTTCAGGTGAGCTGCTTCTCCTGGTTCCTGCCTTAAGAAAACTCTTGATTAACCAGTCATGCTCAAGTCCATCTAATGCTGTCTGCACACTAGACGATTTTCAAATCCTAAACCATTTTAAAACCATGGGAGACCGTAGCCTTATAATCCTCTGAACACACACACAAGACCAGGGGTGCCCAAACTCGGTCCTGGAGGTCCGATGTCCTGCAGAGTTTAGGTACAACCCCAATTAGACACAACTGAACCAGCTAATCAAGCTCTTACTAGGCATACTAGAAACTTCCCAGTAGGTGTGTCCGCAGGACACAGCCCCTCCAGGTCCGAGTTTGGGCACCCCTGCACTACACGATGCAACCAGACCGCACACTTGTCGATTGTAGGAACAATTTCACAGTGACATGAGATCTCACGAAGACTCACAAGATCAAACTTGACAAGAGAAGAAAAACAAATAGAGAAAAAAACTAAATGTTTGATATTTATGATTTGAGTTCGGAGACTCAATCGGGACGTCTCAATCAGGAGCAGTTAAATAATCATAAGCACAAACAAGCTAACAAACAAAAAATCATTTACGACAAGCCTCAAATCTAAAATTGTCTATTGTGCAGGGAGCATTATGGTACTCTTTGACTCTTAAGGTCTTAGATTCCTACCTTTTCTTACATATTGTCTTTGTGTGTCTAGTTTCGTCAATCCCTGCAACTTTTAATGGACACCTTGAACAGCACCACACCACATTATGTCCGCTGCATAAAGTCCAATGACCTCAAAAAGCCATTTCTGTAAGAGAATAAATCAAATGTAATTTATGTTCACGTATATCTGAGTTTGAATAACCTTCTCTAATCTCTCTGTATAAGATTTGATCCCAAGCGAGCAGTGCAGCAATTGCGAGCATGTGGAGTCTTAGAGACTATCCGAATCAGTGCCGCAGGCTACCCCTCCAGGCAAGTACTCTTCTATAGGTCTCTCAATTCAGTTCCCTCTTCCATCCCTGACTCTCTCGTCTGTACTCCAGGTGGACATACGAGGAATTCTACACTCGTTATCAGGTGCTGCTACGTGGTTCTGTTTCTAAAGATGATGTGCGCCGTTCCTGCCAGAGTGCCCTTCCTGATCTCATCCCTGATCCAGAGCAGTACTGCTTTGGCAAGACCAAGGTCTTCTTCCGGGCGGGACAGGTTGCAGTACTGGAGAAGCTGAGAGGGGATCGGCTGCATGCAGCAGGAGTTTTGATCCAAAGCTGGGTCAGAGGATGGCTGCAGCATAGGCATTATCAACGGCTCCGGTGGGCAACATTCATCCTGCAGCGGTACATCAGAGGAACCCTGGCCCGAAGGTGAGTTAAAGTGTTACCTAGAGGGCACTCTATGTGCTGTATGCTATTTAGGTCCTATTCTGGTTGAGTAGGTTTTTTCTAATGGGTGTTTTTGTATAATTGCATATAATGTTCCCTAACCATTAGGTTGGCGTGGAGCCTCCGTTACACACGTGCCGCTTTAATCATCCAGAAAACATACCGCATGCTGGCTGTACGACAGCTTTATCTCACCATCAGAGAGGCCACCATCAAAATCCAGGCCTTCATCAGAGGCACTCAGGCTCGTCGGATTTATAGACAGGTAAAGTGCTACCTGTGTGTCTCGGTATAGTTACAAAAATACAAATAAAGTTACAGGCACATTTCCCAGAATGTTTGACCATACACCTAAATCCTGAAGAAAAGAAAAAAAAAAAGCCAAAGATTTCCTTGATTCTAGTCCAGTGGTTTTCAACCTGTGGGCCGCGGCCCCCTAGTGGGCCGCGGTGGTATTGCAGGTGGGCCGCCAATTATTTTCTGTTCATTTGCAGTCCATTCTAGGGCTGTGCGATTAAAAGAAAACGTCCTAAAATCACGATTTGAGCGTGCGCGATTTCTAAATCGCTTTAAAGCACAGTTTTCCGTGGCCCTGACCTCCCGTAGTATGCTATCTGATCCAATCAGAATGCATTGCGCCTAGCGCGAGAACAGAGACTGGGCTGATGCCTAACTCCAGGTTCACACACTGTCTGTGATGCGCCTTTTTTCTGAGCCAATGTTGACGGATCAGAGCGTTCTCACTGCGGTAAAAGGCTAGAAATAAAAATGTGCGAAAATAATTCATGTCCAACACATGAGCATAGAGTGAATTTGTTAGTGAACAGGATGCAGTTTAAGTGAGAGGAGACACGTTTTAAGTGTGAACGAGCAAAGAAAATCTGCGTGCGAACAGAGAGATTCGCACTCGTGCATTATTTTAATGTGCTTTCGCGTTATATTCATGCGCTCTCACTGCTGACCGCATACACATACTGTATACACACTGCAAACACCTGAGGCACCGCTACAATTAATGAGCTCTATGAACAATGCATGGCAAAAAAGAAAAAGAAGTCCCTGTATACAGGATTTTTTTTTTTTTTTTTTGCCACAAGTCTTTACATTTTTTTACATCTTCACTATAGCGATAATTTTGACTTATGTCTGTTCTAGAGATGTTACAACTTTTTGATAAATTTCTGATTGGTTTTCTTTTGGAAATATGTTTAAAATTAATCCTGAATGCATTTATGACTGTAAAAGCATATCGGTGTGTGTCACAATTGCAAAATTGATTAAAAAAATCGCGATAGTTTTTTTTTTTTTTTCCATGTTTATTCAATAAATACAGTTTAAAATCTAGCTTCTGAGTACTAAGTTATTAACCCAACAATAGCAGGGCCAGTTAATTTTTTTTGAAGTGGGCCGCGCAAACATATGTGTTTGGTTGTGTGGGCCGCGAGTTGAAAAAGGTTGGGAACCACTGTTCTAGTCTTTTGGTTTACTTTGCAATCTTGAAGTTCTAAAGGCCTGTTCATTCCAAGGACGATAACTATAAACATAATGATAAAGATACAGGCCTAGTTCTAAAAATCGTTCTCAATATTAAAGAATAGCAGAGTCCACACCACCACTATAACGATAAAGGCACAGAGAAACAATATTGTCGGAATCACTTTCAGAATGTGTACGTATTTCCAGCTGATGAACAACAAAAACAATGAAACAAAAACTCAAACTATCAGGAAAAGCGGTTGATGTGCCTGTTTTCTGAGGACTATAAGGTCTACTCTATGCTAAAAGTCTTTGTTCAGTTGCACTTTCCCTTTTCCCATCATCCACTCATAAATTATTAATATGGTTCACCTTCTGCCAGTGTTGTGTATATTGTTTTGTCATGTTCAATAACTGTGTGTTGTCAGAATACGTTTATTTCACTTTTAAAATTATACAATTTTTACCCTTTTTTCATGCGGCAAGTGTTTGAGTCTGTAGGATTTATTTATTTATTTGGTCCATATGTGGTCCATGTGGTCCATATGTTGTTTTCAGTAGCATAAGAAGAATTTGCTCTCTTAGGATGTACATTTGTCATAGAATACAATAGCTCAAGTTAACATAAGGACACAATCTGATAGACTTGAATCTTAACATGTATTTGATAGAACAGGGGACATTTTTGGTTATGCCAGCTTGACATTTTACCTTTACATTCAGTAAATTAGTAGTTTACAGAGTGCATATGTATGAATGTTGTTGTCTAATGTAAACACTATTACTTTACCCGTGCACTTTGTTTTATAACTGTCTCTCTCTAGATGCTGACAGAGCGGGCGGTGGTGTGCCTGCAGGCGCGGGTGAGAGGCTGGCTGGCCCGGTGCAGTTTCAGACGCGTCAGAGCTGCAGTGGTGCTCATGCAGTGCTGCGCGCGCAGGCGAGCGGCGCGGAAAGAGCTGTTGCGCCTGCGTGCTGAGGCTCGATCCGTGGAGAAATACAGAGAACTCAACAAAGGCATGGAGGTCAAACTCATGCAGCTGCAGCGCCGAGCCGACCAACAGGTGAAAGCATCGCTGTTTAGTTGGAATGTTCACAATTCTGTAATTCCTTTATTAAAATTAACCATGGTTTTAATGTGTTTATTAATTTTTTTTTTGGTTTATTTATTTATTTATTTTTTACCACAGTTTTACTATGTTGAATAGCCTGGTTAAACTATGGTTAATGTAGCAATACCGTGGTCAATTTATGGTTGCCTAAGAGAAACCCCCCCCCCCCCACCACCACCAAAAAAAAATGTATTAACTTATTTATTTAATCTTATTTAAATTACTTGTCACGATGTAAGTAATGTTCTGTGAAGGGAAAAGTTACTTTTAAAAGTAATGCATTACAATATTGTGTTACTCCCTTAAACCAAATGGCTCTTTCAGACCAAAAGTGAAATGAATGACCCTCAGGCTTAAGGAAATATAAATTCACAAAAAATCACAAACCACAAAGAATTGTGCTGCCATTCTGGATTGCATGAGGAATGGGATGCAGGAGAAGAAAGTTAAACACTCTTAAGCAAAAAAAAAAAGAATATTTATCTATAAATCATTAATCTATAAGTCATTTTTGCTTATTAGTATGGTTGAATTGGATTGTCAAAGGTCAGTAGCAAAGACATTGGTTAAGGACAAGGATAAGTTGATTTTTTGCAGGTTTGCAAAAAATGGGGACAGAAGAGCTGTCAGTCAATAAATGGAAAAACAAAGTCACTAGTGTTACTTATTCGAAAAAGTAACTCTGGTATTTTCCTGTAAATGCATTACTTTACTATTTACTTCAAAAAGTAATCTGATTACGTAACTCCTGTTACTTGTAATGGATTACCTCCAACACTGGCAATATTTGAATTGTTAAATAGTGTTGTATATTGTGAATCGTCTGTGCTTTCTCCTCTCAGGCGAGAGAGAGTGCGTCTCTGAGGGAGACTCTTCAGTCCGAGCGAGAAGCTCACAGCTGTGAGCTGGAACAGCTGCGGTCCAGCCTCCTCAAGCTCCAGATCCAGCTGCAGGAGAACGCAGAGACTGCTCCTTCACTCACAGACAAACAGGAGGAGGACAGGAGGAGAGCTGAGGAGAAAGCCGCTCAAGAGATCCTCCAGCTTACACAGGTGTGACATAATAAATATGGCTAACATCAGCCACTTTATTTTCCTGAACTTTCTTTTCCTGCAAGGCAGCTGGTTCTGTTGACACATGCTAGTTTTGTTTGTTTACTCCCTGTTTACTCTAGGAAATCCAAGCTCTCCGAGTTGAGAGAGGCTCTTTGGAGAAAGAGAGGGATGATCTGGCCATTCGTTTACAAGATCAGGAAAAAGCTCTGGAGGGTGAATCGTTTGTCTGCCACAGTGTCAATTTTCCCCATCTCAACTTGTGTATTGTTTAATAAATGAATGAGATGGCCGACTAAGACTGATTTGAATGGATTTAAAGGCACACAATAAATACGAGGACACTAATGAAAGTGTTTGCGTGTCTGTATGTCTCAGAGAAGCGTCAACAGACTGTGGATCATGCGGATGCATCAGTGCGAGCAGAGCTAGAAGAAGAGAGGAGGAGATACCAGAGTTTACTGAGAGAGTTCACAAGACTGGAGCAAAGATACGACAACCTGAGGGACATGAGCGTATTTACATCCAATGAGGTACATCTGTACTGAAAAAATTATCTTTCAAGACAACGTTTCAATATCACAGATTTCCGAGGCCGTGTGAATTTGGAATGCAACATCCAAAAAGAGTTGCATTTGTTTACGAAATATGAATACACAAGTACCGTATTTTCCGGACTATAAGTCGCACTTTTTTTCATAGTTTGGCTGGTCCTGCGACTTATAGTCAGGTGCGACTTATTTATCAAAATTTATTTGACATGAACCGAGATAAGTGAACCAAGAGAGAACATTACCATCTAAAGCCGCGAGAGGGCGCTCTATACTGCTCAGTGCTCCTGTAGTCTACACTGAAGACATAGAGCGCCCTCTCGCGGCTGTAGTCGGTAATGTTTTCTCTTGGTTCATGGTTCTAAATAAATGCGACTTATAGTCCAGTGCGACTTATAAGTTTTTTTCCTCGTCATGACGTATTTTTGGACTGATGCGACTTATACTCAGGTGCGACTTATAGTCCGAAAAATACGGTATTTAATAGTAATATTGTTAGTAGTATTAATATACATGTGAATATATGTGGGTGTTCAGCGGTCACGTGGACACAGACGAACAGATTCGGCTGTGTCTTTGGAGCCTCCTTCGCCCGTCACCACACCGTTCTCCAGCTCGCCCGTCTTCCCTTCACCCGAGGAGGTCCGGAGGATCAGCGTGACATCGCCCACCGACAGGAGACCCTGGAGAGATGAGCAACCTCTGGTAAGTGTTTCAATCCGAACTAGACATGTGTCTCTCACCGCATGCTAAATAAAAATGCTTACCTGCAGAACATCCTGATGGAGGACATGGGCGTTGCGAAGGACACCGCTGACAGAATGAAGGGGGAGGATCTCCGATACGCTTACGACGCTGTACGGGTGGCCAACAAGTCAGTTTCTTTCCGCTCACCTCACGTGCATCAGATTAATACTCTGGAATTCATAAATGACTTATGTTACATGCATCAGGTTCCTAGAGAGGCAGCTGCTGTCTCAGAGAGCGCAGTGGGAGCAGGAGATATCAGATCTCAGGATCAAACTCCAGCAGGCTCAAGACAGGGATACACCTGGAGATCCTGAGATAAATGTACCTGCTCCATTTGAGCTTACTATTTACTGATCTTTGTATTTTGTTACTTTGTCATTTTTGCTTCTTTCTGTGTGTTTACGAAGGACCTAACAGAGCTGGTGGTGGTTCGAGAGCAGGAATGCGTCCGGTTGCGACGGGAACTCAAGGAACTGAAACACACCGTGAGCCTCAGGAGAATCCTGTCTTATGCAGGTCGGTGTAGGTCCAAAACATATTTGGATGCCTAAAATACACTCTTAAAAAATGAAAGGTGATGCCATGGAGGAACCAGTTTTGGTTCCCAAAAGAACCTTTCATTGAACACTTTTTAAAAGAGCCATTTGTACATTTGTGTGAAGAACTTTCCATTATAAGGAATGGTTTTTTTTCAATGTATGTAAAATGTAAAAATGTAATTTATTCCTGTAATGGAAAGCCGTATTTTCAGCATCATTACTCCAGTCTTCGGTGTCACATGATCTTTCAGAAATCACTCTGATTGGCTGCTCAAGACACATTTCATATTATTATTAATGATAAAATCAGTTTTGCTGCTTGGTATTTCTGTGGATCCCATTATAACCCCCCCCCCCCCAGAATTTAAAGGAAGCCCAAAATATTTTTTTTTTATTTGAAATAGAAATATTTTGTATCATTATAAGCGTCTTTGCTGTCACTTTCGATCAATTGAATGTTTCCTTGCTTAATAAATGTATATATATGTTTTTCTTTAAAAATAATATAAAATAATTTTCTTTAAAATATATGAACGCCATTACAGTTTATAATGAAATAAATAATTTTTCTTTTTTAATTTTAATGAAAGGTAGCACAAACGCACTTCTCAAGCAAAACATTTCAGAAAAAGAAGTTAGTTAGAAGTTTCAAATTATCATACAATAGCTATAATGTTGAAAATGTATGTAATGCTCAGGTGTGGCCGTAGCTGCGTCCCAGGACCCCCCTCAGAAGAGCCAGATGCTCACAGGACTGCTGGAGTGCAGGAAGAAAGATGAGAGCAAGCTGATCAAACACCTCATAACAGGTCAGCACCACACCACACGTGGTGTTCAGTTTTGAGACTGTAATTCCTGCGGACTGAGAGGACTGAATGTTTCTCTGCTGCAGATGTGAGGGCGGAAGGTGTCTTGTCTTTGCCCCCTGGACTGGTGGCTCGGGTTCTGTTTCTGTGTGTACGGCAGGCGGACTGCAGCGGCGATCAGACGCGGGTGAAGGGGTTCCTCAGCACAGCTGTGAGCGCCATTAAAACAGCCCTGAAGGTGAACGACTAACATGTTGATTTTGATTGCTTCCATTGGCCTCATTTGGATCGAAGCGTCTGCTAAATGACTAAATGTAGATGTAAATTGATTCTCAAAAATGGTAATTACAGTAATAAAGTGGAAGTGTATGAAGCCAGTGTATAAAAGATTTAATCTAAAGGGTTAGTTCACCCAAAAAATAAATAAATAAATGACTCACCCTCATGTTGTTCCAAACCCGTAAGACCTTTGTTCATCTTCAGAATACAAATTAAGATATTTCTGATGAAATCCAAGAGCTTTCTGACCCTTCACAGACAGTAATACAACTGCAATGTTCCCAGGTCCAGAAACGTAGTAAGGAACACAATGCCGGGTGCTCTGGGATTTCATCAAAATATCTTAATTTGTGTTCTGAAGATGAACAAAGGCTTTAGGGTTTTGGGACGACATGAGGGTGAGTAACTAATGACAGAACTTTCATTTTTGGGTGAACTATCCCTTTAAAAAAGAAATATGAAGCTTAGAAATGAACACATTAATTTTCACAGTTACAATTTGTATTATTTCAGCTGTGTAGCTGATTTAATCATGTTTTTACAATGTATAATTAGTCACCTTATTGTTAATGAGTTACGTCATAGGTTAAGTTGTAAAATTCTGAAAGAAAGTTCAAAATTAAAGAGATAGTTCACCCAAAAATGAAAAAATTAACCCATAATTTACTCAAGCCATCTTAAGTCTATATGACTTTCTTCTTTCAGACGAAACTAATCAGAGTTATATTAAAAAATGTCCTGGCTCTTCCAAGTTTTATAATGGCAGTGAACAGGGGTTGAGATTTTGAAGCCCAAGAAAATGCATACATCCATTATAAAAAGTGCTCTACATGAATCCAGGGGGTTAATAAAGGCCTTCTGAAGTAAAGCGATGCATTTGTATAAGAATTTTTTTTCTTTTTAAACTTTATAAACCGTTATCTCTAGCTTCCTAGAGATTACAGTTGATAAAGTATTAAACATGCATATTTTTCATACACAAACTCATTACTTCACTTCAGAAGGCCTTTATTAACCCCTGGAACCGTATGGAATATACTTTATGACTTTAAAATCTCAACACCCATTCACCGCCATTATAAATCTTGAAAGAGCCAGGACATTTGTAATATAACTCTGATTGTATTTATCTGAAAGAATGAAGTCATTAAGACCTAGGATAGCTTGAGGGTGAGTTAATCATGGGCTAATTTTCATTTTTTGGGTGAACTATCCCTTTAAGAATGCGTAAAGGCCAGAGCAAATTTTAATCTGCATCTGGGAAAGATGTTTGATGTGTATAGAGTAGATGTTAAGACATGATTGTTGTGTGATTCATGTTGTAGAAACACGGCAGTGATCTGGACGTGACGGCTGTGTGGCTGAAGAACGCTTACCTGCTCAAAGACCTGCTCCAGCAGCACTCACAGGTCACACATCTGAACGCCAGCTCTTACTTTATTTCGCACGCAGAAATAATGACTTCGGATTGAAATATGCCTCTTCTCCTGCAGGACGTGAGGGGCTCAGAGGAGCTGGTTCCTCTGGTGACGGACGTGCAGGACTCTGTCCGGGCGCTCAGTGATCTGTGTATTCAGGCCTATCAGCAGCTGCTGTCCATCTCCGAGAGTCGCCTGCAACCCATCATCGGTACAGTGATACTGACACTAAGACCTGGCAGTGTGTGTAAATATACATATTACATATATGCTTGTGTACCCTTCTCTTAACTTTAGTCCCAGCGATGCTTGAAAGTGAGACCATCCCTGGTCTGGCTGGATCCTCAGTGAAGCTGAGTGGCGGTCGTAAGCGTGCGGGATCTGACCCCCGACCTCCAGGCAGTACGGAGGGAGCGACTATGTCAGCGGTCCTGAGGGAGCTGTCGGCGCTGCACACAGCCCTGTCCCGTCAGGATCTGCCCTCGGCCCTGCAGGAGCAGGCCTTCCATCAGCTCATGTACCTGCTGGCCGCCTCCACCCTCAACAGCCTGCTGCTGCGCAAGGACATGTGCTGCTGGAACCGCGGCCTGCAGATCCGGTCAGAACCGCTCTCGCTTCGGTTACTCACACAGCTGCTCCAGTGCCTTCAACTGAATAGTTATATCCGTGTATTTTAGGTATAATGTGAGTCTGCTGGAGGAGTGGCTGCGCAGTCGTTCGCTGCAGACAGGGGGCGCTGTGACCGCGCTGGAGCCGCTAATACAGGCAGCACAGCTCCTTCAGATGAGCAAGAAGACGGAAGCTGATGGACAAGCCATGGTCCAAGCCTGCAATGAACTGTCCAACCAGCAGGTGGCGTACCTCTCATAACAGTTACATGTCAGGCAAAATCAAATCTTTTTCATTTTTTACTATTAGAAGCAAAATTATTTTTTTATTATAAAAATGTTGTATATATTTTAATGTATGAATTAAATGATATTGAATATTATTTTTTATTTTTTTTGCCTCGGTAAACCTTAGTTTATAATACATATTATACCATTTATAACCGTTGTTATAATATATTTAAAGACATATATAAAATAATACAATATACACAGCTTGTAGAAAAATACAATTTACTTTATTTACAAGTAATTTATTTTAAATCTACATATTTATAAATGTACTTCCTGTAATCATCAAATTAAATATAATATAAATGAAATTAGATAAAAATTGTGTATATATAAATTATTTTATAGGTAAATGTATTATTAACAAATTATATTAAATCTTTTTTATGTGTTTATTTCTACACTACACTACAATTATATATAACATTATATAAATTGTATATGTATGTATGTATGTATGTATGTATATATATATATATATATATATATATATATATATATATATATATATATATATATATATATATATATATATATATAATTTAATATGTATGAACTCAATAATATTTAATGGAATTGGATACTAGAGAATTTTTTTTTTTTTATAAGCCCTAGTTTATAACATATATCATTTATAACTTTCATTATATTACAATAAATTACAATATACAAATATAAAAAGATATTTACAAAGCATGATCCTTTATCCTAAATTAATTTACTTTAAATACACACATTTTTAACTTTAATTTCTATAACAAAATATAAATAACATAAATAGAATCATAAATAATTTGACTTTACTTATCCTTTATCCTAAATTAGTTTAAATATAAACTGTGTAATTTTATTTTCTGTTAACATTATTATAATTATATAATATAGATAATATATAATTTATTATGTAGATATTTTATAGTTAAATTATTTTAAATGTTAATTACACACACACACACACACACACACACACACACACACATGTATATATACAGGAGTGTGTATGCGTATCAGTTTTAATTTCAATACATATGCTAAATTATATATGCACACATTTTTATGTTGGCATGCTAACTGTATTTGCATTTTAAACATGTTGCAGGTGGTGAAGATTTTAAGCCTCTATACACCTCAGAGTGACCTTGAGGAGCGAGTGACGCTCAATTTCATCCGGATCGTACAGGTAAGAGTAAAAGCATTCAATCCTAAAACAACATCACAGCAGTGTTTGGTCCAGCAGTGACAGTGGTTTCGCAGGGGCTGCTGAAGGGGCGTTCTGAGGGGCAACCTCCACAGCTCCTGATGGACGTCAGACGCGTGTTCCCCGTCACCTTCCCTTATCTGCCTCCACCGCCAGCAAGTGCCGCCCAGCTGGAGATCCCAGAGTCCCTCAAGATCTCCTTCCTGCGCAGAGTCTGAATGCAGCTGTTCCTTTGCCTCCTGAAATGCATTGCCTTTGTTGCCTTACAACATCACCTTAAAATGTTCTCTGGGCACTTTGTGTATGGCATGTTAATATTAGGCACATTTTAAAAGTAGAATCATGTTCCAAGAATTTCTCTCTCTTTCAAGAACACCCATTTGAAATGGAAAGATATTAAACGTACATGTCAAGCTAAATAAAATACCATTCTGCCTTGATGAACCTTCAGTATATATATATATATATATATATATATATATATATATATATATATATATATATATATATATTTAAACATAATTTGTCATTTAAAAAATATATATATCTATATATAAAATATAAACTGTATTTAACAAACAACAACAACAAAATCCATTACACGTTGCATTTTTTTTAACCATTTATTGGAAGTAGAAACAAACCAAGGCTGGCATCCGTTTTACCTCCATCCCCGATAAGAACGATCATATTTAGAAAAACGAAAATTAGAAACATCTTTGTATAAAAAAATCTCTCATGCTAATAATAACTCTGTACCACTACACATCAGTAATACATATTTATATATTCACAAGCCTTCCGAAAATAGAAAATAATACCCAAAATAAATGACAAATCAAGACAACAGTTGAATATCACATCAAAGGTGCATGCTGGCACAAAGAAGAATCTTTCCCAACATGCACTGCTTCTTATTTACAGGCAAGGAGTCACTGTTTGGGTGCATGTCCAGTTACTGGGATCCGTGTGCACTTGTGTCTGCGTGTGCTTCGTCTCGTTTTACATGCTCGCGACTGTATCCTGTAATATTATTATTCACAGACAGCAACACACGGCTTTAATATCTGAAATCCTACCATCCAAATTAAAGCAGATTCTATTTTCCACTCTGCAGTCAATTCAACATTCATTAACGCCATTTCCTGCGGCAGAACCCTAGTGTTCAATATCACAACACTCACCATGAAAGGATTCAGGCTGAAAAACAAAACGACAGGGAAGTTTGCAGCTGCGGTTCGCGCAGAGGGTTCACGACGTAAACAATCCAAGGCTGTTGATCACTTATAACTCCTAGAACAGATGCATAGACTATTTTCAGAGACATAATAGAGTGAAATGGCTGTAGCGCAAGGTGCTTCATTGCTTACTTTTTAACAAGCGACTCTATCTAGATAACTTCACCTCGGATTTTTGCAAGTAGATCCATTCCACGGTTTAGCGTAGGGAATGAATGGATATATAGTGTTTAACCCACATTATAACGCATATCTCTTGTGCTTTTCTGATATGATGGATGGTTTGGCAGTAAAATGGCCGGATTCATCAGCGCTTACTATGAAACTCTATAGGAGCGACTCTCGACGTCTGTGATTCTTTTAAAGTGAGAATCCAGTGAGTGGGGAAAAAGAGTCCCATTTTGTGTGGAATGGTCTGAAGCGGTATGACATATAAACGTGAGGTTATAAAGTGAAATTTCACTGAAACAGGCAGCTCTGGTGTCTCTAACACAAGCAGTGTTTGTCAATCTATACATCGTGGTTTATAAACCGTAGTGCCTACTCATGCCACTGACAAACACTGGGTGAACCGCACAGGCACTCGTACTCGGATCGCAAAACACACAAAAGACAGGACAGAGGTGGCCCTGTGATTGAATCTAGATGTGCGACGCATCGAAGTATCTTGTATTTGTACAGTAAGTAGAATTCGTAGGATTTCCTGCGAGTGGCGCCCCCTTAAAAATAATGTCACACATTTTCTTACTGCATGAAAAAGCAACCACTCTGCTTTCAGAGGTGTGTTTGGTTGTAGGTCTGTTTTTTTCGTCATTTACTTGTGCTTCTAAACGATTGCATAACATTAAAGTCTGACCCATAAGGGGGTTTGGTCCCTATTAAGGGCTGAACTGGACAAAGTGGACAAACGGGACCCTGACATTAAGACACCCTTCGAAGGGTGCAGGAATGATTGACAAAATATTATATATATATATATATATATATATATATATATATATATATATATATATATTAATGTTTTTCGGAATAAATCGATAAATATGTGTTGTACCTACTGGCAAGCTTTTGTCTTCAAATATGAAAAATCAAAGACATCACAAATATCAAGTATTTAAGAGATACAATATCCTGTGCTTGTTAAACAAGCCCTTCCTGGCAATTCTAATGGCAGTGCACTGAATACAAATATATAACTGCTTTGTCGTGTAAACGGTTGGTCATTAAAGTGAAGAACCAAGATAAATACGTCTTGTGTATTTTTTTTCTATGTGCTAGTGCAACATCTGAACATCAGGGGGCAGTGTTTACATCAAAGTTACCACGCCTCACTAGCTTCATCCTGGTCTTAGCTCCGCCCCTCCTCAGCAGAGCGCTGGTCGGATTTAAGCTTGACGAATTCTTTCGCGACGTCGTCGTTGTTGCGCTGGGACAGGATTCGTAGTACGGTCAGGCCGGTTTCGTCCATGTGAATGCGTTTACCTAGCGGTAGCCAGCATGCTACGCTACCCCGTGGTGCTACGTCCTTCAGCTGCAGTACTGCCATGCCAACAGTGCGGTCCTCTCGTGCAAAGCAGTAGTCTTTCACGCACACCTGCAGCTCATAGCACTCCGGACCCACTTCGTTACTCAGTGTGCTTTGAAAAAGAAGCAGGATTGGGTTTTATACAGGAAATGTTGCGTAAAATGTGGTATGCAGAAACTAAAATGCAAGTGCATGTCACTCACAATGTAAAGGTCTCATTGTATTTGGGAGCCCAGCTGTTGTTCTTGGACTTGGTGGCATACTTTCTTTTCTTATCACTGAGATGGGGGCCAATGATGTAGACCTCTACGAAGGGCCGGAAAATCCCAGAAGTCTGCCACCGCAGGTCATTCGCAGCCACCACTAAGAGAAAATTACATTGAGCTGTTCAACTTCCCTTCACAATAAATGTACATTGTCTATATCCCTACATCGGCCCGGATGAATGGACCTTGTGGCGTGGCCCACTTGAGTCAAACATTCAAATTAATTTAGCACGCTCTGGCTCACTGCAGCAGTTCAAAAGTGTTTGTCAATATCAAAATGTTTGAAACGTTTGAAGGCGGGATTTAATTGTCATGGAGCTGAGCTGTGCGCCACTTGAAAGCGAGCTGACGAGGTAAGATGTAAGTAGCTAAACACGATGATACAATTCAGCAATATTTGTCAACTGTTTACAATAATAAAAAAAAATTATAAACGATAATTTTTTTAGGGATGCAAACTATTGGCCTTTTCAAATTTCTTAATCTAATTTACATTATTCCTCACAATATAAGATAACAGTGACTGTTTGTAAACGTCTATCCAGACTTTCTTCTGTAATTTCACGTGTCTGAGAAAATTTGTACAAAAAAAAAATTATAATTCAAAAAAGTAAAATACGATTAGACTTTCGCTTTCAAGTGCCATGATTAGAAAAGTGGTATGTAGGCCTGATAACCTAATAAAAACTTAATTTGCTATTTAGATCACATGTGTTATTTTATATACACCCTGACAATCAAATGTTTGAAATAAGAATTTTTATTTATTTATTCATTTATCTATTTAAAGAAGGCTGAATTTATTTGTTAAAAATTATTTGTGATCAGTTATTACTATTAGTTCTTGTTATTATCAATACTGAAAACTGTTTTTGGTAAAACAGCACAGCTGTTTTTAATTATCATTGATAATTATCAGAAATGTTTCTCAAGCAGTGAATTTGTATATTCAAATGATTTCTGAAGGACCAATAGAAAGTCACCATAATAACAGTCCACATTCTGCACTACATCCCAAAACTTCTAGAGCAGAGCCTTGGTGTCATGTGGACTTATGTTATGGGAGGCATTTACCTTTAGTGATATGAAATTGTCCCTGAGATGTGTAAAAATTATTTACAATTATTTACTATTTGTCATATGCCATAGGAAATACCAATTATAATGTAAGAAGTATGCCAGTTATTCAAGAATTTCAATTCACCCTTTGCGAAAGCCAAGTTCTGCAACGAACTTACAAAATGGAACCCGTAAGTATATGCAAGAACTCTACAGAATGTCAACGAGTCGTCCCATGTTGGAAAGGTTTTGAGGCACTTAACAATGCCTCCTAGAGGTTTTCCAGAAGTGTCTCCAGTGTGGTGATCTAAGGAACCAAAGTGGAGCCTTGCATACATTTTCTTTTTTATAGTGTAACCACTGCAAACCATTTGTGGTTGTTAAGATCAGCAAACTTGAAGAATCATTGGGGAACCTCTAGGAGGACCACCCTTTAATTTTTGAAAGAACTTAGAAAATGGAACCCATAAGAACATCACTGTCCAATTGCCATTGGTTTTCTAGAGGGTTCTGCCAGTGTTCCATTCTGAGGAACCCTCATGTACCCTCATCATTTTCACATTCCCCCTGCAAAAATTTAGCTACCAAGATTGGCACACAAGGAGAACCTCGAGAAACCCAGGGTTTCTCAACTATGGCCCTTCAGGTCCACTTTCTTGCAGAGTTTAAGTCCAATCATAATCAAACACACCTGAACAAATTAATCAATGTCTTCAGGACCGCTAGAATGTTTCAGGTTAGATTGGAACTAATCTCTGCAGCAAAGAGTTGAGACATTTTTGAAAAAGGTTCTCAAAAGAACTTACAAGATGCAACCTGTAGAGACTCTTGGAAGAACCTTAAAAACACCAGGGTTTTAAAGTCATTGAGGCTTCTTTAAAAGAACTCCACCAGTGAGTTTTACCCAACCTGATGAAATTACTTTGTTCAAAATTTACGCTCAAGGAGGAATGCAAACAACAGGCTTCAGTTGCACATCAAGAAACAATACGTACCCTTCACTGTGACTTTGTGCTCTCCAGTATTTGGATGAGTGAAGATCTCCACATGGATAGACACCTCTCCAACTGCATCATCAACACCAGTACCTGCAGACAAGACGAGACAAGTCAAGACTCCATAGCCGTCTTTGCATCGGTATGGCTCAAAGGAACTTCTAATAACTTCCTCTATGAATTCAGTTACCGCAGAGTCATACAGAGGCAATGCATGCTTTAAACTGATTGGATGACAAAAACGTTTAAACAGTAATGGCGTTGAACCTGGCTTGAGAGATCATTAATAATACGAAGAGATTTTCAAGCTGGTCTTCTATGTTGGAACACTTCTTAAATACAAATTCAGAGCATATTATTGTATCGATCGAGTTCAAATGTTAATTTCATTCAGCACAGAATTTTGACAGCCGCTAATTTCCATTTCAAAAATTCAAAAAGCAGTGAGATTAACAAATTGACTTTATTTAATTGGGGTGATACATTAACGAACTTTAAAAAAAAAATCGTATAGCACTGCGCAGGATGCAATTAAGCTCTGAAAATGACTGAACAAGTGATCCTTGCAACACATCTCTAATCTGAATTTGTGAGGCTTGTTCAGGCACAAAATTGGGAACACTTTATTCCGCTGTCCGTGTACATCGCTAACGGCTTTTTACAGCTAACAAAAAATAGCAAGTTAGCAAACTCATGTCTACATGAACTGTCAACAATCTGCCATGACCTGAAATAATCAATGAAATCAGCTCACAATACACAGACAACCGAAATAAAGTAATGCCTCACAGGATTCTTCTGCAACAAACTGTTTACGATACAGAGAGAAGTGTGTTTCCTCAGATTAGCATGAGTGTACCATCTGTGCTCACACTTCATTTCTGGTGTCTCATGAAGGGTTTATAACCATGATGGGGAAGGGGGAGTGCAGTCCGTTGGTCCAGTCATTCATAGGAAGGAGAAGACAAGGAGAACATCTGTCTTTCACTTGGTTTTAAATGCAAGCAGGTACATGCGGAAAACCACATCCATTCCCACACATCTCCATTCATTCACACTAATGGAAAGTGCTGAGTCCTTTGTCCTAAAGTATGGATGATATTTACAAACAAATCTTATGCATTTATGATTGTAAGTTATTTGCTTTCTTTTTTATAAACACCTTTGATTAATGATGCCTCTGATGAAGTCACTTAGCTGAAAGCGAATTAAATGGCTAGATCTTTCCACAGAATCTAGGTCAGCTGCAATCAAATAGTAATAATAAAAAAATAGATGCTTTTCTTTCGGCATCTGTTATATGTGTGCGCTTGTCAGAGAAACAGGCTGATAATGCAGTTTCCTCAGAGCAGAACCGTCTGAGCAAGCAGGGATCTGAAAAAGCTTGAACTAACGGTAATGCTGATGCTGTCGACGTAGCATTTTATGATTACTTCCAACCAAAGAGCAACTGGGTAAATGTCACGAAAACCGTCAAGAAATGTCCAGGTCGTATTTCACCACGAAAGTCAACAAAACAAAAATAAAGTGAGTAAAATAATATATATTTGTGACTCTGGACCTTAAGTAGCTGGGGTGTATTTGTAGCAATAGCCAAAAATGTATCATATGGGTGAAAATTATCGATTTTTTCTTTTATGCCAATAATCATTAGGACATTACTGAAAGATCATGTTTCATGAAGACATTTAGTAAATTTCCTACTGTAAATATATCAAAACTAAATGTTTGATTAGTAATATGCATTGCTAAGAACGTCTTTTGGACAACTTTAAAGGTGATTTTGTCATTTTTTTGATTTGTTGCACCCTCATATTTCAGATTTTCAAATGTTGTATTGTAATATTAATCAAATGTATTGTAATCAAAAAACAAAATGTCCTTTTGTCTCTTATGTCTTTGAAAATAATACATCTTTAACCTAATAATCAAATCAAGTAAAATAGACTCGGGCATCTCAAACCTCACTGACCTCCACTGACAGAAAGCTCATCACCTGACCTCAGGAACAAACTCTGATTGGCTGAGGGAGGGTTGTCTTGTTAGACTGAGCCTAAGGGAGGGAAACCACGTTGCGTGGTCGCGAGGGAAGATCGCGCTGAGCAGCAGAACAGACCCTGCATGCGGGCAAGCCGAGTCAGTCGAAATGAATGTCACATCTACATTAGACAATGTGGTTCAGTGCTCGGAAAGTCACGTTTCGTCACGGTCTCTCACTCGTGGCTCGTCATCCGCAGTGCACACATGCGCCTCTCACACTGCAGAAGTGTGTGCATTCCTCATTCACTGCCATTCAAAACACACTTCATCCTGGGCTTTCTTGCTGCTGTAGCGTCAAGATACATTTCAGACCAATGTATGTGAACATACAGCATGTTCTTCCCAGGTACTCATACATGCAAGGCCCTTTCTGGGGAAACATTTGGGTGGTTGTGGGGCATGCGATTGGCCCGTTGGAATGGGAGGTGCATGATCTGATTTGGGTGGATCACTGATTGGTTGTTGGTCGTCAGGAGCACCGGGCCCCATATGAACGTACCCTTCTCTGGGTACACGTCTTCACTATGGGTGAACCTTACCCCCTTCCCTCCATGAACTGGTGAAAGAGAAGGAGAGGACGCAGAAAAATACAGAGAGAAATTGAGAGCACATAGTGAAGAGGATTTGAGAGATGGAAAGAAAGACAGACAGACAAAAAAGAAAGAAAGAACACACAAACTTGCTTTCATATGTGTTTAAATACTTAAATGAAGCAGTGACGTTTACCCTAATTACATTTTAAAGGATTATCTATTAAAATGACTCTGCCAGGGGCATCTCCATCTAAAGTGTGTCAGGATTCCCAAAGTGTGTGAAGGAGAGAAGGAAAGATGGAGACCAGATTAAGCTAAATAAATAAACAAATATGGAAAAGCTGTTTATTTTTAAAGTAAAGAAAACTATATTTTTAAATAATAATAATTGACATGTTACATATTTAATTCTAAATAGTCTTATACTGATAATAGAACCTTCAATGAAAAACACATCTATTCAAATAGAAAAATGCAAACAACAACAACAACAACAACAAAAAAAGTCATTATTTTTGTTTTCTTTGCACACAAAATGTATTTTCATAGCTTCATAAAATTACGGTTATACCAACGTTGTCACATGAACTATTTTAACAGTGTTCTTACTGTCTTTCTTGGCCTCGAACGTTGTAGCTGCATTGCTGTCTAAGCAGGGTCAGAGAGCTCTCGGATTTCATCAAAAATATTGAATTTTGTGTTACGGAGACGAACAAAAGTCTCACAGGTTTGAAACGACATGGGGGTGAGTAATTAATGACAGAATTTAAATGTTTGGGTGGACCATCCCTTTAACTGCAAACAATACATTTGGCCTGATGTTCTGCCAAGGTTGAGAAGAGGTGTTTGGAACAAGTAATTGATATTTATAGACAGCGAGATGTCTGGAAGAGCCTTGCCTTGTGTATTCTGGGACTGAACAAAGGTCTTGATGAGTTTGTCAGTGGCCTGAGTGTAGAGGGACAGGGCGTAGTGCAGGGACAGCAGATCTGGACTTTTCTCCAGGAACGTCTTCTTCAGCCCCACACCTCCAGCATGGAAGTATTGCTAGAAAACCACAAAATAGAAGAAATAGCTTGAGACAATGTTGCTGTGTCTGGCTGGTCAGGATGCTCAAACAAACAAGAGCGATGCTGTGATAGCACTAGAAAAGCTACGGTTGATTAATTTCATGCTTAATCGCTGGAAACAACCTACGAATGGCTATTTATAGTTGTCTCTACTTATTAAACTGGGATAGAAGGACATTTTTTACATAAAACAAAAAATCTAGAATATATTCTCCTCTACATCTCAAGGTACAAAGACAATCCACTGAATGTGGTAAAGGGCAAAAGATTGACTGGAGTGTAAATTGAATATTACGAGGAAGGATAGTGCTATACGTAGTGCAAATGAAACACATATTTATGTAACAGAATGAAAAAAATGTAAATGGAAAGAAATTCATATTCTAGTGTAGTAGAAGGAAACTATTAGAAAAAAAAGCCACATTTACACTATATTTAAAAACCCACTATTGTTGTCACAAATCAGTAGACACAGTCTTTACACTGACATTCAGCTCTTTACCCACCTTTATAGTATCCAGTGCTAACTCAATCACTGCACACTGTTTAGGGGACAGTGCCTTGGCCTCTTCACGAACCATATGCTCCTACAAAAAGGACAACATTTTATAAGAACAAAATACAACAATGATCTTTTTACAATTCAAATTGTTAAGTCAGGTTCATTTAACCCTGAGTTAAAGCAATCCTAGCTTATCTTATGCCACACTCACTTTAAAAGTGAAGAGAAATGTAAAAACCTTCATACCTTCAACTTGGAGAGCTGACCGAGTTCCTTAGCTGCATTGAATATAAGTTGAGTGCCCTGGAGGAAGAAGAAGAAGAAAAAGAAAAGAAAAAAAAATGGAGGAAGTGAGAAAAACAGAAAGACAATTAGTCAGGTCACCGAGTTCAGCAAGGTTGTAGACAGAAATGGCACGTCACAGAGGTCAGAAACAGACGGTTTTAAACGTCAGACACAGGCACTCGCACAATCCCAGCGTGCCCCGCCACCCCCAAACACGCTTGCACACAGCCACGCATCGACACTTTACTGTTTGTGCAACATGAGACGGGAAACTAGCTACATACAGAAGACAGAGACAAGAGTTGAAAGGTTTAGGTAGGTCCACAGCCCGAACAACACCACTCAGGTGATATATCTAGTATCTACGATTGGCCGATACTCTAATCTTTGGATATATCACTAAGTGAATGAGGCTTGTGCACCTTATTATGCCGTTATAACATTATACAAATGTATACAATGCAGTCCTTCTTGGAAAATTAAACCGTTAGTGTACAGAAATAGTACTGTATTTCTGACATCGCAAAAAGAAACAGTCGTTTAGACCATCATGGACATCGAAGTCTAAAGCGACTGTCATGCATGCATTATTTAACCTGGGATGTCCGAGCACCTGGAATAAACTATGTGAGGATTTGCACATAGGTGTGAGTCTATAGGGAAACCCACAACTGCATTGAAAACAAGGGGTAAAACAAAAAAACACTGCTTCCACCGGTTTGTTTCAACAGAGGGACCCAAGTCACACAAAGAAGACATGAAAGAGAGAGAGAGAGAGAGAGAGAGAGAGAGAGAGATAGACAGGACACATTGAGCTAAATGGGGATTCAGTCCTTACATCACTGTGACAAGCAAGCTTCACCCTGCCCTGTGAAGAAAGGGAAGGTGTGATTAATTGGAGAATTGGACTTGGCACTCTTTAATAGGCTGCCCATTATTGATTAACCATCAGACTAAAAGGCCAATCGCATCATTTCAGTTAGAGGCAAATTATGAAAAATAAAAAAATAATATTATTAAAAAAACATGTTTTCAGTTTGTTGTTAAATGGACAGCTCATCCAAAAAAAAAAAAAATAAAAAAAAAATATATGTATTCTCTTGTGAAAGGATGGTAATATTTTGGTCCGTGATAAAAAAAAAAGATTGAAATCCCATCGCTTAATTGATGTTAAAACCGCTGCAGGGCAGTTTTTGTGAGCCATATTTGAATATACGTTAATGATATTTTAAAGCTACGGCAGATGAAAAGAATTTCTATTTGGATATGACGACAGACTTTTGATTTTTTGGATGAACTATCTCTTTAAAGTGGTTTAAATCCATTCTCCTAATTAATATTTAATTCAGATTTTTGTGTTCTGTGTAATCTAATGCACTAACTAAACTAGTCAAATATGAAAACTATGAAATCTTTCAAGGCAATTCTAGAAACAAAAGAGATGAAAACATCTTCAATTGAAAGCTAATGGATTGTAACATCACATAAAAAGGCAGAGCAAAAAAAAACAATATTTGCACCGTAAAATGGCGACACAGTTTTTAACAAACAACAAATTAATAGACTACATTGTTAAAAGATTGTTAAAAGAACATTTCTCGAGCCTGAGAATAAGGGGGAAAAGTAAAAAATAATATCCCAGAAAACACATCAGTCTGAGACCTCGGGGTTCCAAAAGGCCTATTTTGGTACAACAACACGCAAAAACCAAACAGATTGACAGAATAATGTCTGCAGAGACTAAAAAAATAGAGGCTCGGGAGTTGAGGTGAAGATCAGACGCAAGCAACGACCCACAGAGGAGAGGTTTCAAACAGAGAAGGGGAGGGTGGACCACCTGAAACCAGTTAACATCACCCAGATATTAGACCCACGACGGCCACTAGACTGGTAGCGAAAGAGCCTCATTTCCAGGAGAATGAGTAGAGGAAGGGGTTGGCAGTCAGACGTGGGGCAGACATCAGATTGGAAGTTTTGCTGGGGCGGAAAAGGGCCTTGTCCAAGTCAATTAGGAAATGCACCATGCTACAGCCACCTCAGGTATACAGACCACTGAGGTGACCAGGGGAAAGGAGAGGAAATGGATGAAGAAGAGAAGAAAGAGACAGCGGGAGAAGGAGAGAAAGACGTGACAGACGAATGAGGATGCATTGGACAAGAGGAAGGGACTTGGCAGCCACACAGAGCAGAAGGAGGTGGTGGAAAGGGGGTCACCCGGCATGGACGGACTGCAGGACACACAGACGCACAGACAAAAGTGCTCTGGTACTTACTATCATCTGTGGAGGTGGAGCGGGGGGAGAGCGAGAATGTAATAACCAGAGAGAAGGGTCAGTGAAGCTACAAAGAGCCCCACATCAAATCAAAAGAAGCATTAACATTCATTTTACAGGACTGGCTTCAGGCCTGATACGATATTACAAGGTCCCAAGGTCTGTGCTTGGCTGAGGGACTAAAACAGGCCCATTGTGGATGAATAATTCAGCCAAAAATGAAAAATCTCTACCTCGTTGCGTTCCAAACCTGTGTGATGTTCTTTCATCCGTAAAACACAAAAAGAGAAATTTTGTTGAATGTTCAAGCTGTTCTTTTCCACACAGTGAAAGTGGATATGGACCAGGGGATGTCAAAATGGACATAAACAAAGTAACATGCAAAATTATTATAGTTTTGCTTTTTTAAATTAGTTTTATTTTAATACAGTTTTTACATTTTCTTTAAATTGAAGTTGAGTTTTAGTTCGTTTCATGAATGGTTTTGTTAGTTTTAGTTTAGTTTTTATTTTGCAAACACATTTCTATTTAGTTTTTATTTTATTTAGTTTCAGTTATAGTTCTAGTAATTGTAGTTTAGCAGCTAACAGAACACTTCCAGTGTACCAAAGAAAGCAAAGCAAGACATTTAATTTCAGCAAAATGTAATGTTTGCACAGTTTACAGTTAACTCTTGATAGAAATACCACAAAGTGTTTTAATCAGCGTGACAATGCATTTGCTTTTTCCTGTTTCGGAATCAAATTCGAAATAGTCCCAAACATTGCTCTGTCGTTCCCTACCCCCTGCCATAATTCATTTCTGTCGTAACCTCACATGCATAAAGCGCCATCTACAGGTAAATTAATTATACAGCCTATTTGGTTTTAAACTAAACCATGTCAGATTTTACGATACGGGATGAGAGATTATTAATTACGAAAACTAATACTTATTTTTGATAATTATTATTTTATTTCAGTTAGTTTTTCAATAACTGTTGCAAGTTTCGTTTAGTTTTAGTTTTAGTAAATTTTACATTTTATTTCAGTTAACGAAAATGTTTTTTAACTGATAGTTTTAGTCTTCATTTCAGTTTTCGTTTACGAAAATAACCTTGGTAACATGAATGTATTCCATATGACTTATGCACTATAATTAAACTTCTGAAGCAAATTGAGGAACAGTCGAGAATTAAAATTTGCAGTAGCTGCATATTCAAAGTCGGTGTTTCCAATGAATAACGACTTTGTTTAATTCCTTTCACAAAGGCACTGTAGGCTTCAAAACTTCAGAATACCTAGAATAAAGTACATAGGTCATATAGGCCACTTTTATAATATTCTTTTGGAGTATGAAAGCACCTTCATTGTAAGAAAAAGAGCAGCATGAACATGAACTTCCATAGACGGGGCTGCTCCTGGAAGGCCACTGTCCTGTAGAGTTTAGCGCCAAACCTCACACCTGAACCAGCTAATCGAGGTTTTCATGATTTGCAGATATGGATTTTCTGGGACAAATGGCGCTTAACTCTGCAGGACGTTGACCCAACAGGACAAAGACTGGACAAAGTGAATTCATAGATTCAAGAAAGTCATACTGGTTTGGAACGAGGGTGATTTACATGAGAGGATTTACATTTTGAGTGAATTACGACTTAAATTTTTGGCCTTTAGCATAACATTGTTTGGCAAATGGTTAACTAGGCCAATAGGGAGATGTCTCCCGTTCAAATGTACATTCGTTGAAAGAACTGATGTGGGTCTCTTTTGTCAAAATAAACAAATACAAACAAAAATACACAGTTATATCAAGACAAATTAAAAACAGTAAGTTGTCTCTGTTCCTGTAGAAATGCTCTCAAAAATTAACTAGCATTCAAATATATAAAAATATGCTTGAATAAACTTTTTAGTCAAGATTACAGTACATGAAATGTGCAACTGTGTGACTACAGGACCAGAGAGCAGTCTCGAGAGGTGCTTGAATGATATGGTGCACTCCCAAAGTTTTTTAGAGAGGAAAGATGATGTCTTTTGTGGTGATTTGATTTTTGGAAAGGGACATGTTTTGTTTGGCCATGAGGAGATACATTTCCAGTTGTTCAGAGTCTTCATGATCCATAGCAGAAAACACAACGCTTTTGGCATTTATATAAAATGATTTCTACGCGAGGTGCGTCTCAAAAGTCTTTTCTTAATTCAATTCTAAACCGTTCATTTACCGTTTGGTCAGTCAAAGGTGGCAGAACAATCGTCTTCTCCATTGTGTTCATCACCAGCTTCCAAAGCTCCTTCAGCACTCGCTTCAACACTGTCTTCTCACAGATCTTGGCAAACAGCGTGAGGCTGATGAGGAAAAAGGTTAAGAGTGAAAAAGAGGTGTGAAATGTCCAAGAAAGTGTCTAAATCTAGTGATTAGCATCTTACTTGCTGTCAAGGAAGTCCATGATGGGCTGGAGGACGTTGTCGGCATCCTGTGCCACGCTGCTGCAAGCACTTGCTGGCACGTTTCCTGTCCCCTTCACCTGGCTAAGTATGTCACCCATCTGCTTGACATTTTCTTCAATGTTTGGTTGGAAACTAGTGGGTGGAGAACAGATGTTACTCCAAGAATAGAACAAAAAATCTACTTCTTCCTGATCCCTTGGTGCCTCACCTTGTGGCAAAGATCCTTGCAAGGTCATCCAAAACATTGTTGAGCTTCACCTGGAGTTCTTTCAAGATGTCGCTAGCTTCAACGTTCAACTGAAAGGAGCAAAAATCAAAGGTCAAGATCGGCAGAACTTGACCAGGTTCTCAGAAGGTTGTAGGTCTTTGCTCAAGAAGCAAACCATAATATTGGGATATTTGTGGTTCACTTACATCTTTGCCACCCATGGCCTCAAACATCTTCTCAAGCTGTACCCTTAGCTGCTGGATATTATTGATGAGGATGCATGGCTGTGGGAAGCAAAAACACTTTGTTAAAATGCATGAAATTCAACACAAGACTAACTCAACCACCAAAAAGCTGCAGGGCATTTTCTACCCATTTCAGATCAATATACCTTGACAGCGCCATCCTTTGCATTCTAAAATCAATGGAAAACAGAAACAAAACAAATGAGATAGATTCAGGATATAAGCAACTATTTCAAAAATATAAACCTGATTCCAAAGGGATTTTTAGACTATTACCACTTTCTCCTTGGTGCAGTGGTTGGGGAAAAGTCTCTTGAGATAATATCCGCATAGGACAGCAGAACATTGCTAATGGTCTGTGGGGTAAGGAGAGCATGTTAAAACAAGTCTAATGAAAATGCTAACTATTTCACAGATGACCATGAAGGTCAATATTAATTTTTGCTAAGCTAACATTCTTCACATGATCCATACTGATCATGCTTACAGAAATCTGCAACCAAAGCTCACGACCAAAATCTAAGCTAAGCACTTGACATTTGCTCGCCGATGAAATTTTTTAGTAACTGACAAGCGATATTCTTAAAAGACATACATAAACTCTCACATTGTGCCACTTGGCTAAAACGAACAGATTTACAAAATAAATTAATGGAATGATCACGTGGAACCTTGGCAAATCTCTTCATGTAGTGTCCCACGATCTGTGGGTCTGGACACTCCAGCTTCTTAATGATCTCGAAGCTCTGATTAAGCTGCGAGAAGACGTCCACTACCGAACAGGAGAAGAGAGCGTGCTCTGAAGTTTTGCTGATACTGGAGGAAAGAAAGAGTTGGATTGCAAGTCAGAAAAAGTTTTAGAATAGAAGGCACGAGAGACCGCGCAAGCAATTTGCGGCCAGACGTCAGGCGTGAGCTCTTTCGTCTGGAAATAATTGGGTCGAGGTGAGACTGTGGCAGGTTCCCAAAGAGGGCTCAGTGAAAGTAATGAACTAAAGAGTGTTCTTATTGGCTCAGGAACATGCTGAGGTGCTCCAGAGGGCACCCATTCATCAAATTTTGACATGTCTGGCTGGGAGCATGAGGTCTGTAACTGTAACTTATTACAGCTGCTAAGCTAAATGCTAAGTATAGCTTTACAGTAAATTTACAGTTTTGCTTTGAAATTTTCTTAGAGATTCTAGGAATTACTTTTACTAGTATTAAAGCAATAGTCAAACTATATGTAAAAATGAAGTGTTACCAATAAACTAAAGTGTTAGCAGATTCAATAAGACATGCAAAGATATGTTTTAACTTACTCAATGGTCTTTTATATATTTTAATATAATAATAATAACTAGATAGTGCTGTCAAACAATTAATTGCGATTAATCATCAATAAAAAGTTTTTGTTTATGTAATATATGTACGTGTGCTGTATATATATATATGTCGATGCTCTGATGCAGAATATACAGGTCTTGCAAAATGGGTGCTAGGGTACTTCTGTTTGGTTGTTAAGGAGTGGCTTGGCAGTTGCAAATGGTGATACTTCAGAGGCTGATTGCCATTATGAATGATATAAACCAACTCACCATGCCTCTGCCAACATATATCATTATCATATATCATATACAATATCATATTTGGGTTGCTAGGTTGCTCAGCAATGGTTATAAGGGCATAGAAAACAGATGTGCTCTGTTCCTTTGCCATAGTATGTCTATGGGGCAACTTTGGGGGGCTCTTGCGCCCAATGGGTACAACTTACACCCCACTGCGAGGTATGTTCTTACACAGTTTGCCAGCCTCTTCGAACATAGCGACCCAGGATGTTCTACAGAATTCGTACTCAGCGATACAACCTGTCATATAAACGATGATATACATATTGTATAGAATGGCCTTGAAGATAAGGAACCAAAAGCAAGAGATATAAATCTCACCCCATCTTTCTTGTCACGCTCCAGGGCTCCGTGCAAAAAGTCTCGAGACACCTCCTCATTCTCGTCCAACCACTGGATGACAAATGGCTCAAACCACCTGCAGAGTAACATCATCTCTAAAGGTCTATTACCCATCATACCACAGTCACAGTGTCATTTTGAGTGTACATGACTCGGATAATACGCATGCGAGATGGGAGACGTTTGGAGTCACTCACGTGGGATATTCAGGCACTCGGCTCTTGAAGAAAGGCAGGTCTTTGCAGTATTCATTGTAAAGCCACTTTACTTTGAAGTGCAGGTTCATGTAATCGGCACTCTTGCACAAGCGGTTCTTTTCGTGCTCTGAAAGCCACGAGGTGAAGACAAAAGCCCTTCATGAAACAGTTCTAGATATAACAGCACATAATACATCTATGCAGAGCGGAGAACCCCTACTGAATCAGCAGATGAGAAGAACTCCACCACATGTCGACTTTTCACCAAGTGTGAAATTTAAGTGGCTATAAGTGAGAAATCCTGCCACGCTCGTGTTCCTAACTAAAAATCTAACTAAGAAGCAAACTTTTTTTTATTGCATCTCATCAGTCAGTCAAGTTATGAGCATTACAGACCTACAGCTGAAACTTTTTAATGAGGATCTAGTCTACGAAACCAAGAATCAATTGATACAAAGGCTAGATAGATCAAGAAAAGCTTCTTAGCTTCGACTCACCTTCCATTGCATACTTCATATCTTGGGCAAACAGGTTCCACATAACCTCTGCGCTGATCTTTCCAACATTGAGCTCCTGCGGAAACCTGTGTGGACCAAAATACATAATATTAAGACCCTCAAAAGGTTTATGAATGTACATTTTGTGCAATAAAATGGTGCCGGACTCACTGGTTAAGACAGGGGGTGTAGGAGTTCTTGTCCTCTTCAATAATTGAAACAATGAGGGTGATTAGCTTAGACCAGAAGTCTAGATTCTTGATACTTGGACCTTGTTCCTCTGGAGGAACCTCACCTTTGTTTTTTTTCTGCAAAAGGAATTCATTTTGAAATGGTAGCTTGAAGCATGTTATGGCTTTTCATAATCTGCCAACCTCTGGAAGAAATTACCCCACTAAGGCGAACAGCAGGAATGGCAGCAAACAAACAAACAAAAATATGCCAACCACTCCAGGGGAACACGATATATAACAAACCTGCAAAGCTCTGCAGCAAAATATAGTAAGTAGCCCAGGGTTAGATGTTTAATTCAACAGGAAGCATGTTTAATATTTATGAGGGACGCCTGTAACATCTTCAAAGCCGCATAAACAAAAGCAGCAGGATGAACTGCTCTGATAAAATGACTTGGATGCTCCCGTAGCAAAGAGCTCTGGGGCTGAACAGGGTCTCTGGTCCAGGAAGTGTCGACTTACCGGGTCTGTTTGGTATTCTCGACTATACAGCTCGTGGCAGTTGTTGAAAATGTATTCGTAGGTAGAGTTGAGGCAAGCCTTCACACAGTCCTTCACTACCTGGCTGGCACGAGGAGGACTCTGGAGCTCTTGGACCTGGAGAAAAAAGTCAATGGTTCATTCAGATGGATAAATTGATTGATATGAACGATTGCATAGAAAACTGTATGCAAAATGAGGTGGTCTAAAAAAGAAAGAATCATTCAGAAATTATAGAAAAAACTAAAACTGTAGCACAACACCATGTGGAAAATAAAACTGCAAAAGAATTATATGAAAAAAAGAACAAAAAAAAAAATTGCACAAAAAAGAAAATTGTATTAAAATGACAATAAAACGAAAACCGCAAAGCAAAGATAACTGTAGGAAAATGGTAAGAAACAAGAAAATATTCCAAAAAAAGAAAAAAGAAAATTGCACAGAAAGGAAACTAATAAAACTATATAAAAAAAAACACAAAACTGAAAAAAATGGGATTTTTTTTTTTATAAAATCGAAAAAAGGAAAATCATACAAAACATCACAAACAACAAAAACTTTTTTTTTTTTAATTATCACTGAACATTATATTGAAAACAAAATCACATGAAAATTACACAAAAAATACCCCCCACCGACCAATCAAAGCATCAGGGATTTCAACTAACCTTCATCCTGAAGAATGTGATACTGGTTAGTAGGTCCACAGTAGATTTGAGGTCCTGCAGTCTCTCTGGACTGCTAGCTGGGAAATTATTCTAAACACACACAAGAATGGGTCTCTTTGTCATCAATACTCATTTCTTCCCCAGATATTTCAGACATTTCAATAAAACTTAAAGGTACAGGTTGTAGGACCTGCCACGAGAGGGCGCATTACCAAAACAATAACAATCGCGTGTTTTGATGACTCTAAGAGGAAGCGTGGAATGATTTGTTGTCTTCTACCCAACCGCTGACGGCCATCAATCAGACGGAAAGATAAATCATGGATTTAACGTGAGTTCAACGATTTGCGCGAGTAGTTTACATGCAAAGTCAATGAAAAGATGCGATC